>NW_026521384.1:0-17004 GCF_021234435.1 Artibeus jamaicensis
AAGTACAAGTCCGGGTGATGATCTAGGACAAGCCCGTTTACCTGAGATCGGAGGGGCTTGCCTTTTTTATCATATGGAAGGAGATCTATGCTCACTTGCCCAATGTTTACCCTTGCCACACGGTGGGAAGTCCTTACTGGGAGGATGTTTTAGCCTATCCTGTAGTCTGTTCCAGCACTCCTGACAGATGTTTCCTGGTCTGCCACAATTAAAGCATTTAATTTCTCCTCTTACGGCTGCTGCTAGCAACGTGGCTCCACGTTGTTTGGTGTCTGTGTTTTGGCAAGCCTTGATAAATTGACTGATACTAGTGGTGGTTAGTTTGACAGGATTGAGTATAGCCTCACAATCGTTATTTGCATTTTCATAAGCAAAATTTAATAAAAAGGACTCAGCTGCTTCCTGCTTCTCAATTTGTTTTTGAATTGCCTCCCCTAGTCTATCAATAAAGTCCAAAGAAGCCTGTGTGTCTCCGTGCCGAATACTAACGAAGGAGCCTTGCCCCAGGGCTTGGGCTTTAGGGACCATCTTAAGGGCACAGAGAGCTGCCTCGGAGCTTTGGGTGAAAAAGTAGAGGGTCCATTTGTGTCTGCTCTTCAGCAGTTTCAAATTCATCCATTCCAAGCAGTATATGGAGCTGGCGTGGCATTTCATTTTCGTTGTTTTAAGCTGCTTGGCGGAGGCAGCCATCAGTACCCTCTGAAAGCCACACTGAAAACTGAGTGATCATTAGGACCCTGTGAGCTAAGGCAAACCAATCATGGGGTGCCATGCCCTGACCTGCAATGAGTGAGGGCTGAGAGCAGCCTTGGAGTGTACGGCCGTTTTCTTTAATGCCGGTTTTTTTTTTTTTTTTTTTTCCATTTCTGTATAGCTCAAAAGGCAAAGGCTCCTGGGCTGGGTTCCGGTACCTGTTAGTGACAAAGGGGAAGGCAACCTCTGGCTTTCGGATACATTGCTGTGTGGTGGAGGTAGTCTGCCTTGGGCCGCCCCCCCCTTTGCTGGATCTGAAGGAGGAGAAGGAAGGTGGGTGGGAGCAGGGGCAGATTCCAGAGGAGCCCAGAGCAAGGAGCTCGGTGGGGAGCGAGCAGCGACTCCTGTGAGTCACCCCACAACCCTGCTGATGGAGTGGAGGGGAGGGGCACCACTTCCTTGGTTTGCTGCAGCTGGATAGCCACTCGCTATTTAAAATTGCAACTTTGTCCCTGTATTTGGAAAGGCAGGCCCCCTGCTGTTTCTGGGCTAGGTCTTTTCCTCCATTTACAGCTGCCCAGGATTTTTGTTTTTAGGTTTAGCAACAATGCCTGCCAGTGGCCTACTGGTCCCTTCTTTTTCCTCTTAAGTTTTCCTGATCCTGAGGTTTGCTAGTCTGAATAGGGACAGGAGCCATTCTGACTAACTTCCAGGTCAATAAATTCCGATATCCTATTGGTGTTCCGTTTTCCTGGTACTGTTTCACTTTCAGTCCTGCTTTTCCCCACACTTGTAAATCTAGAAAGCCTTTATGTGGAAACCATGCACAATAGTTCTTTATTCTCTTCAACAAATCAGTTAAATTCCATTATTTAACCTGACATTGCGCAGCCTGAAGGAGCTGCTGAAGCAGCGGAAAATACATCTGTTGTTCAGAAAGTCCGGAACCCATGTTGGCAGCTGGAAGGGATAGTTTTACTTTCCGTTTTGTATTTCCTCATACTCCCTCCTTCTAATAGTTCTGTAAGCCTCTCCTGACTAATTCTTGGGGGAGAAATAAATGTGTTGGGTTGCAGTGTGCTGCTTGTGAGGACAGCTCCCAGAGGTGTCACGTCTCAGTCATCCCTGCCTCTCTTAAGTGCCTCAGCTTCTCTCCAGGTTATCTAAGAACAGCCAAAAGGTCTTGGAGTGCTGGATGACCAATCCTTATGCACACTTCCTGGGTGGAGCCATGATTGGTGTTCCCTATGAAGCCCCTGCACATCTCAGGGAATGACCCTAGACATCTGTGCAGGCCCCCCACTGAGGTAGGAGAGTCCAAGAATTTCAGCCCAAGGGAGGGAGTACCTCTTCTGTGTGCTCAGCAAGAAGCTGAGGCCCTCAAAAATCACCCTGTAACCAGTTGCTGCTTTTAAAACTGATTAAAGCGAAACTCTGCTCTTTCTCCCAAGCTTAAACCTAGGTGGGGGTTGTGCCGGGAGGATGGACTCGTAAGTGTTGTTACAGTGTTCCTCTTTTTGCTTGGACTTCTGCTTGTGGCTGGCGGTGTAGCAGGAAACCTGCCTAGACAAGCCCAGACAAGTCAGAAGGACACGGTCCCTTTGCTGAGCCAGTAAGATAAGGAGGGGTAAGCAACTAAGTAACTAGAAAGTAAGAACAAAAGAACATTGTATGACCCTATCAGCAGCCCTGCTTTCTTGCTTCTGTAAACCTGCTTCTGCCACGTAGGCTTAGTAAAATCACTTCCGAATGCCACACTATCTAAACAAGCCCCTGCCTGAATTCAAGGCCCAGAATTTGGAGGCTGCCTGCTCTGGGTCCACGCACCTAAATAAAGTTCCACTCTGTACACCCAAAAGCGGCTGAGTTCTTGTCTGTAACAGCGGGACACCTAATGTTCTGTCCTGGTACATGTTCTACCTTATGCCTATAAGTGTCTTCTAGCCGGAGGTACACTAGTGGCTTTTAACTGCTCCGCCCATACCCACGGGTTCTGGCAAATGCTTGGGAGAGAGCAAGAGTCCTACTCACCAAAGGGGATGCAGAGGACAGAAGGTGAATCCCAATGCAAAACGGCCACAAAAAGGCAGCCTTGGAAGAAATCGATCTTCCCTTATGTTGCACACACCTGCAGGATAACCAGAAAGTTCCTGGTACCACTGTCCTTTTGTCTGTGGGATGAAGGTGCCGATTCCCACCTTAAGTCGATATGTGCTGTTGGCGATGGCTCATAGTCTGTCCCTGTACAGGCACCAGCTGAGGAGGCCTCCGTGGTTGGAAATAAGGAGTCATCCCGGCTGAAATCATGTTGCTCCAGTGGGAAAAAGGGAGGTGATTCCCTGTAGTGGAGAATGCCCCGAGCCCTTCTCCTACATGGTTTTTATTAGGGTTGTGAAGTGCAGGGGACACAGCAGAAGTGCATAGCTTATCAATCACTGTCCAACAGGCTACAATAATAAAAAAAACTAGGACTATCTATAGATAACAATTGAGGAAACAGAAATCATTTCAGGTTGGGATCTGTGAGATATGCAAGTGCCAAATGGCTGTGAAGGCATGTAGAATGTAGAGAGTTTCACTCCTTATGCCTTAAACTCAGACATCTGGGTTATACTAACAGGGCTGATTGCTGAGCAGAGCTGGCTTCAGAGGAAAAAATGTACATTACAGTCCTGATTTCCATGGGACACTCTGTTAAAATCCGGTCATGCCTGCCACCTACAATATGACCTTGTTTTTCAGGGAGAATTTCCAGCACTTTCAGAGCTTTCTCTGGTGGAGCTACAATTTCAGAAACCACACTGAGTAGTCCCCAATAATCCCTTTCTTATCTGGAGACACTATACAAATAAAAGACACATTATAATAACTTTTGAAATTTCAAATAAGACATTAGTTGTTCTTTTATAGTAAACCAATTTTTCATACCATCACTATGAACATTTTAGATTTAGCAAAGGTAAAATTACCTGGACAATTTACCTGGCCACATAGTCCATTACGGGGAAAGAATTGGAGAAAACAATACAGAAATTGACAAGTCCTTATGTGGCCCATGAACATCATAATAATTATCAAGGTATCCATGAAACAAGTGTCTATGAAGGAGCACTGGGAGTATGAACAACCTGACACCAGGTATATTTAAAACTAAAGGAACAATAAGTTCCCAGTCAGGCTGAGTGCAATGAAACAGCCAAGACCAGAGAGTGCTGGTGGCAATGCCGCTGCTACAGCCTTTCCAGTTTCGAGTCGGGCTGTTGTTGTAAAATTGTGAAAATGGTACATATTCACATCCTTGAAACAATGCCACCATTCTTTCATGATACTCTTCAGCCAAAAATTAGCATATCTTAAAACTAAATTTTGTTCCACAAATTCAGAGTTTGAAATCTACTGGCCCATGAACTCTGAGTTTTCCTCTGTTGGGATTGATGGTTTTTCAGAAATTAAAGTTAAGTCGGCCATTGGGGTGGAGCCAATCCTGATCACACCCTGATTTCAAACTCATAACATCCAGAATATTTTAAAAAGTAAATGATACTTCTTTTCCCCACTAACATGACACGACACTGTAGCAGCTCAGGCAAACTACTATCATCAAGAAGGACACACTTAGATGTTCCCAACAGAACTGCTGACATGGCAACTGAATTAAATCATAATTTGTAATGACAGTGAAAGATTTTCTCAATGTGGCAAATGGTATCTGTATGAAACATGTGAGGCAACAGCTCCTGACCAAAGGAATTCAAGTCCCTGAGATAAAAAGTGACACAGGAACCTATACAATGGCTTAATTCCCCCACTCCCCATTTCCCCATATAAACCTTGCTATTAGATGTGATTATGTGTAAGTCTTACAGAATGTCTGGCCTTACACTGGAACTGACTGCTAATGGGGCAGGTAGTTCAATCAACACAAAAGCAAAATTCAAGAGACATATGACTTACTGTCAAGTCAAACGACATAGTGTTTTGTCTAGCATTTCCACAAATTTGTGAGGACAGAATTACATTTTTTAAGAGTTTGCTGGTGGAGATTTGGAGATGAACTTTCTTGGGGGAGTGAGACAGTGAGAGACATTTTAGGGAAAGCCAGGGAGACCCCCGTGTTGTACCTACATTGCAGTCTGAAATCTGGGCTCACTCTCTTCATCTGAGATGCTGCATGTACAGAACAGCTTGTGTCAACTCTCACCTCTGAGTAACTCTGTGGGCTGGTAGCTGGGAGCCAAATGATGTTCACCACACTCTCCCTCCATGTCAGGGACAGATCAAGTCTCAGGGCTTAAAGTGTACATGGGTCATCCAGACTTTAGAGGGTTCTCAGTTCTGCTCTATGTGACCACAAGCAGCCAGCTGAAGTCTCTGTGCTTCTATCTTATTTCTATAATTAGGTGGTTTGACTTCAGTTTTTCTTTCAAAGTAGGGAAGGGGATTCAGACTTATAACTTGTGGAGAAATATGTAAGTCTGTAGTACACCAACTTCCTAATAAAATATAAAAGACTGAGAAATGAAGACAGAGAATTGAGACGGGGAGACAGAGAGAGATGGAAAAAATGTAGAGAAATGTGGTAATAAAACTCAAGTAAATAAGAGAAAAGTGACATTTTTCAAAATAATTTTTATGGCCATCACCCAAAGACATTTTTATTGATTTCTTTGGAGACAAAAATGTGAGAAACACTGCTCATTACCTTTTTGAATACACCCCAACCCAATCTGTCAACCAGGGGTCAAACCCACACCCTAGATTAAGGTTACATTTAGGGCTGGTTTATGGATAGAGTTTAGGTTAGGGGTAGTTTTAAAGTTAGTGTTCAAATTTTAGTGAGTATAGCCTTTGTTCAGGTTTATGATTCGAATTATGCTTAGGGTTAGGTGAGAGTTAGGTATAGTGTCTACCCCCATGGGGGTTAAGGAAGCCTTCAAATGAGGATGAGTATTAGGGTGAGTTTTAGGGATAAAGTTAGTGTGAGTGTGAGAGTGAGTGAAAGGATTGGGGTTATCGTCTAGGTTAAGGTCCAGTTTAGAATTAGAATTAGGTTTAGTGTTTGAGTGAGGGTTAGTATTAGGACTTAGGGATAAAATACTTGTGACAATTAAAGATAGAATTACAGATATGGTTTAGTTAGAGTTAAATTTATGATAGGTTTAGATTTAGGATTAGGTATATGACTACATATGGGTATAGTTTTCAGGTTAGTTCAGGTAGATTTTCAGATAATTTAAGTTGATATTTAGAATAAGGGTGAAAATTAGAATTAGTGTTAGGGATAGGGTTTAGTGTGAGGCTTAGGTAGATGATGATAAGACTAAGAGTATTGGAGAGCGTTAGTGTTTGGTTTAGGGTTAGCCAGAAGTGAGGGTGAGACACAGAATAAGCATGAGCTTTATTGTTAGGGCTAGAGTGAGGGTGAAGGTCAAAGTGAGGATTAGGGCTAGGCTTTGGTGTAGGGTAAGTATAAATTTAGGGTTAGGCTTAGAGGGAAAGTGAGGGTGAAAGTGAAAGTTAGGGCTAAATTTAGGTTAGAATTTGTGTTTGGTTTAGGTTTATGGTTAAAGTTGGGGTTGAAGTTAATGTAAGCATTAGGGTTGAAATTAGGTTTAGGGTTAGAGTTAGTGTTTGAGTTTGAGTTAGGGTTAAAATTTGGGTCAGGTTGAGTATGAGTGCGATGTTTAGGGTTAGATTCAGTGTTTGACCTGTAGTGAGGGTTAAGGTTAATGTTGGGGATAGTGCAAGGTTTTGGCTAAGGCAGGGGTGGGGGGAGGATTGTATTAGTGGAGGTTAGTGTAATGTGAGGTTTAAGGTGCAGGTGTGAGTTAGGTCTAGCTTTAGGATTAAGATTAAAGAGTGGGTGAGAGGTATGGATACTACTAAAATGTGGGGTTTGTACAAGGGTCCGCATTATAGTGAGGGTGAGCTTAGGGTTAGTAATAGGGTTTGAGTTCTGTTTCAAATCAGATCTGGCTTTGGCTTTAGGGTATACGTTAGAAATCATGTATGTCTAGGAATACAGTGATTGTAGGTGAAAAGTAAGTTAAGGGTTAGACTTAGACTTAGGGATGGATTTGGTTTAAAGTTACGTTGAACTTATGGTCAGAGTTCTGGCTAACAATAAGAATTGGAGTTATGGCAAGTACTTGGGTGAGTATGAGGGTAAGGTTTTAAACAAAATTTTGTGTTATAGTTAGAATTAGGCTTTGGTGAAGTAATGTGTTGGTGAGGAGGACGGTGAGGGTTTTGGTTAGATTAGGTTTAGAGTTAGGCTGCAGTTTACGTATATAGGTAGGGTTAAGTTTTAGGTTAGGGTTACACTTACATTTTATTTTAAAATGTAAAGGCTACTGTCAGGGTTAGTTCTACGTTCAGTTTTAGTGTGAGAATTAATGTGAGACTTTGATTGATATTGAAGGTTAGGATTTGGGTGAGGAAGAATGTAATATTTAGGGTTTAAGTTATAAATTTGTTTAATGTCAGGCTTAGAATTAGTTAATTTTTAGCAAGAGTGAAGGTTAGAATTAGGGTTTTGATTAATGTTAGCATTTATATTATAGTTAAGATATATTAAGGGTTGGGTGTTTTGATTAGGTTTGGAGTTTAGTTTTAGGGCTTGTATTATAATTTAAATTACAGATGGGTTTAAAATAAGTTTAGGTCTATCATACGGTACAATGTCAATGTAAGTTTAGGTAACATTTAAGATTAGTCTTAGGGCTAAGACAAGAACTAGGGTTAGAGATAGGGACCATGTGATGGTCTGTGTAAGGCCAGGGTAAGGGTGAAGTTGAAAGTGAGAAGGGGGATTGGTTAATGAAAATTGAGACTGAGGGTAAGAGTAAGAATAAGGGTTATGATTAGGGTTAAATTTAAAATTTAGTTTCAGGTCCATTTAAGTTTAGGGTTGGAATCATTATTAGGGTAAGTGTTACAGTTTGTGGTAGTGGTTAGCTGTAGAGTGTGAGGTCTGGTTTGAAGTTAAGTGTCATGATTAGTGTTACCTTTAAGATTAGCATTAGAATTAGGTTTAGGGTAGTTAGGATGTGAGGGAGGCTGAGTTTGGAAACGATTGTGAAATTGCCTGAGAAGATAAAATTGTGAATTATGGTTAACATTAGATTTACAGTTAAGCTTCAGTTTAAAGTTAAATTTCAGATTAGAACTTGTGTTAGATTTCAATTTAGGTTGGGGTGAGTTTGAGAATGAACATTAGGTTGAAGGTGAGTGTTAGAATTACACTTAGATTCTGGGTTAAAGTTAGAATTCAGATGAGTGATGTGGTGGACTCAGGCCAGCAGAGTCCACCTGTTGTGACTGAAGATGAAACTAAATGTATAGGCTACAGCAATTCTATGGAGAAAAGGGGGACGGCACTGCCACTCTCATAGGAGAGCCCCCTTACCCTTGCCTAGACAGACTTTTATTGTTTTTCGGGGTCTTAAATCAAAGAAGGGTTTATTATCTATTAAATAGAATATTATTGTCTACAGTTTGGGTGCAATCAAGGAAATGAAAATAACACGTACAGAAGGGAAAGCTGATTAGCTCTGTGTTTGGGAAAATGTACACAGTCTTTGGAACTTACCTTGAAGATAGACAATACACATCTACTGTTTCAGACCAGGATGGGGGACTTTTTGTAAGAGTGAGCATAGCAGTCTGTATGCATTCCCTAGGCCTGATTCCCATGGGAAAACTCGGTTTGAAGGTCTGGCCTTTTCCCACCCCGTTGCTTCTGTAGGTTTTCCATACAGAGCTGAGTCACATTTGCCAGACATAAACAAACCAGTCCCCTATAGAGTATAAAAGTAAGTTTGGGAAAAACTTACTTTTTGAGGTAAAAAGAGTTGTATAAATCAGTGAACTTGCCAATGTTCATAGATCTGTGTAATCAGTACTCAAAAAAGAATACAGTATTAGCAGCATCCCAACACATCCTCTGTCCACTCTTGGCAATATGTCCTTTGAAATCTTGGCCAATATCTGACTACAGAGTGATTGGACCTGTTTTTGAAATATTAATAATAATTGTGTATATATTTACTTGTGTTTGGTCTCCAGTTTTACACATTATAACATCTATTCATGTTTACTGTGTAGGGTTTTAGTTCATAAATCCTCACTGCTGTAGTATTCCCTTTTATTAATATGCCATAATCTCTTTATCCATTTTTGTGTTGATAGAATTTTGAGATAACCTGTTCATGGCAAATGATGTTCCTATGAACATTCAGGTACTTATGTCTGCCAAATGCAATACTTTTTAAAATTAGGTATATGCTTAGGAGATTCACTGACTCAAAAAGAAGGAATTAGTTTTTACAAAAAATAGTTTCATGAATTGTATGAATTTATACTTGACATTTATTTGAGTATAAAAGAGAGTGCCACCGTGAAGTTTATCTCCTACACACTTCACCTGCCACAGCACAGACTTGGCCTTGGATTTTCTTCATGAACCAAGAAGTTTCTTGATGAATGATTTCTTTAAAATTAAGTGTGAGAATTAGCCCTGGCTGGTGTAGGTAAGTGGATTGAGCGCAGACCTGCGAACCAGACAATCATGGTTCGATTCCCAGTCAGGGCCCATACCGGGGTTGCAGGCCGGTTCCCCGCAGGCCAGTTCCCAGCAGGGGACACATGAAAGGCAACCATACATTGATGTTTCTCTCCCTCTCTCCTTCCCTTCCACTCTAAAGATAAATAAATGAAATCTTTACAAAAAAATTAAGTGTGAGAATTAAAGTGAAAGTTAGAGTGCGGGACTGCCGAAGGGAGTAGGGAGTGCTGGGTGGAGAACAAAGGGGTAAACATCAGGACAACTATAATAGCATAATCAATAGAATAGAACTAAAAAAACTTCAAAACACCTGGGGAGTGATGTTTACTATAACAAGTTTTGATTTGCATTTCTCTGAAGAGTAGTGATATTGAGCCTCTTTTCATATATCTGTTAACCATGTATGTCCTCTTTGGAGAGGTGTCTATTCAGTTTCCTTGTTCATTTTCAGAATTGGATTGCTTGTTTTTTGGTGTTGTGCTTTTTATATTCCTTACACATTTTAGATATGAAATCCTTATCAGGTATATTGGCAAACTTCTTCATTTCTACTTTTACCCCCACATCATGTAATCATGAGCCAATTTACATAATCACCTCATTGAAAGCCAGTCACTGGAGAATGAGAGATAAAGCATGTGGGAGGGGAAAGCTGGCTGGCCTCACCTCTTCCCCTAGAAGCATCCCATTTATCTCAAAGTCTTTAGATTATTTATCCTCAAAGCCTCTGGTGATCTCTTACACATCTGCCTGTTCTAGTCCTTTGCTGGATTCTCTGCTCAGACAGGATGAGAACCTGGGCACACAGCTGCCTTCTGGCTGTAACTTGGCCCACACACCCAACTTTTACAGGGAAATTATCCAAGGACAGAAGAACATGATAGGTTGGGGTTCAGAGTATGGTGGTGGGGAAGAGTTAGACAAGGACCCCCCTCAGATGTAGCCCTACTACGTTCTCTGTGACAACCCCCTCATACATTCTGTCCATTCTGTTTGATGCCATGAGAGGCAGTGTGGTACAGGAGGAAGCAGATGGGTCTGGTCAAGGCCACAGTAATCCAAACAGCCTGGTATTGGCATAAGAACAGACACATACACCAATGGGACATAATAGACAGCCCAGAAATAAATCAAAGTCTCTATGGCCAATTAATATTTGACAAAGGGGGCAGAAGCATAAAATGGAGTAAAAGTTGCCTCTTGAACAAATGGTATTGGGAGATGTGGACAACTACATGCAAAAAAAATAAAAATAAAAAGAAACTCAATTGCCAACTTATACCATATGCAAAAATAAATTCAAGGTAGATAAGAGACTTGAAATAAGTCAGGACACGATAAAAGTCCTAGAGGATAACATAGTCAGGAAAATCTTAGACATTCCATGAAGCAAAATTTCTAGCAGTATGTTCCCTAGAACCAGGGACATAAAAAAAATAATAAACAAATAGAAACATAAGTGTGTGGTTGCCTCTCAATGGTCCCCTACTGGGGACCTGGCCCGCAACCCAGGCACGTGCCCTGAGTGGGAATCGAACTGCGACCATTCAGTTGGCAGCCCGTGCTCAATCCACTGAGCTACACCAGCCAGGGCTGTCAAATAATCTTATATTTTAAAAAGCAAGTGTTGTGCCCTGGCTGGTGTAGCTCAGTGGATTGAGCACGGGCCTGCAAACCAGACAATCGCGGTTCGATTTCCAGTCAGGGCACATGCCTGGGTTGCAGACCAGTTCCCTGCAGGCCAATTCCCAGCAGGGGACACATGAAAGGCAACCATACATTGATGTTTCTCTCCCTCTCTCCTTCCCTTCCCCTCTAAAGATAAATAAATAAAATCTTACAAAAAAAAAAGCAAGTGTTGTGTTTACAAACAGCAGTAAAAATGAAGTGTATGGCCTGTGGCCTAGTCCCACTGGGCCTGTGGAGACAACTCCCATCTGCTTCTCATACAGCACACTGCCTCTCATGGACTATGACAGAGTAGACAGAGTATATGAGGGCATTGTCATGGTAGATTTGGAGGTAAAAAAGCAAGAAGATATGAGGACCACATTTGGGGGGATCCTTGGATAATTCTTCCCTATCACTGTATTTTGATCCCCAACCTCACATGTTCTGACACCAGGATCACTTCCCTGCATGGAATGCAGGTGTGGACTAAGTTACAGGACAGATGACAGGTGTGCACCCATGTTCTCAACTTGTCTTGGCACAGAATCCAGCAAAAAAAGGAAACAGGCAGATGAGTAGGAGACCACTAGACTCTTTGATGAGAAATAATCCAGAGTTTCTCAAAGAAATGGGATGCCTCTGGGGGAGGAGGGGAAACCAAACAGCTTTCCCCTCCCTCACACTTTATTACTTATTCCCTCAGTGACTGAGTGTTCCCAAGGTGACTAGGTGAAAGAGCCCATGGTCACATCACAGTGGCGGGAAAATGAAAAGTAATGAAATTCACCAATATATCTCATAAAGATTTAGTATCCAAATTTGTAAAGAATGTAGAATACTGGGACTTCCACCAAGATGGAGGCGTAGGTGGAAGCACTGTACCTTCTCACACAACGAAGTTTAAAAACAACAAAGCTTTAGCAAGAAAACACAGCCAAACCATACAAAATTGAACTATACGGAAGTCTGACAACAAGGAACCCTTCAGCCAAACCGGTAAGAGGGGCAGAGCCAGGAGCAGAGCTGGGTCAGGTAGGAAAAATCCACCGGACTGACCCGGGCACGCAACACAGGTGTGCCAGCAGCCGTGGGCGGATCCCAGGTGGGGAGTAGTGGGTGGACTCACTGAGGGCTGACCACGGTCACACATTCGAGTGCAGATAAACTGGTGAAGGAGCGAGCGGTGGGACAGACTGTGCAGACCCCAGTGGCGGAAAGTGGCAGAGGGGACTGCCATTGTCCCTCTCTGACCCCGCCCCCACATACAGCATCACAAACCAGTGACCTGGGTGGCCCCATCCTGGTGAACACCTCCTCGTACGTAACAGGCAAGAACAGATCAAAACATGGCTGAAGAACAGCTCAGGGCCCCAGAGCCGATAAATCTAAGTGATGAAGAAATAGCCAAACTTTCAGATGCACAGTTTAGGACACTGGTGATCAGGATCCTCACAGAACTGGTGGATTTTACTTACAAATTAGAGGAACATATGGAAGCTAAACTAATTAAAATGAATGGAAATGCACAGGAAACCAATAGTAATGGAAAGGAAACTGGGACTCAAATCAAAGGAATGGACTAGAAGAAGGGGAAAATGACCAAACAGAAAAGAATGAAGAAACAAGAATTCAAAAAAATGAGGAGAGGTTTAGGAACCTTCAGGACATCTTTAAACATTCCAACATCTGAATTATAGGGGTACCAGAAGGGGAAGAGGAACAGCCACTAGTGGAAAACTTATTTGAACAAATAATAGAGGAGAAATTCCCCAATCTGGCAAAGGAAATAGACTTCCAGGAAATCCAGGAAGCCCAGAGAGTCCCAAAGAAGTTGGACCCAAGAAGGAACACACCAAGGCACATCATCATTACATTAGCCAAGATTAAAAAGAAGGAGAGAATCCTAGAAGCAGCAAGAGATAAGGGGACAGTCACCTACAAAGGAGTTCCCATCAGACTGTGAGCCGATTTCTCAAAAGAGACCTTACAGGCAAGAAGGGGCTGGAAAGAAGTATTCCAAGTCATGAAATCCAAAGACCTACAACCAAGATTGCTCTATCCAGCAAAGTTTTCATTTAGAATGGAAGGACAGATAAAGTGCTTCTCAGATAAGATCAAATTCAAGGAGTTCATCATCACCAAGCCCTTCTTATATGAAATGTTAAAGGGACTTATCTAAGAAAAAGAAGTTAAAAAAAAAAACATGAACAGTGAAAGGACAGCAAACTTACAGTTATTAAGAACCACACCTAAAACAAAAACAAACTAAGAGGACAGCTAGATCAGGAGCAGAAACATAGAAATGAAGATCACATGGAGATGTAGCAACAGGGGAGTGGGAGAAGGAGAAGGGGAGAAGGTACAGAAAATAAGTAGCATAGACGGTAGGTAGAAAATAGATAGGGGGAGGGCAAGAATAGTATGGGAAATATAGAATCTAAAGGACTTGAGACACGTGGTCATAAACTAAAGGGGTAGAATAATCGGGGAGGGGTGTGCAGGGTGGAGGAGCATGAAGGGGAGAAATAGAACTGTAATGGCATAATCAATAAAATATATTTTAAAAAAAGAATGTAGAATGCTGAATACCAAAATCAAGCAATCCATTTTAAAAACATTGATGAGGAAGTGTACACTGATTGTACACTTCTCCAAAGAGATTGCACATGGTTAACAGACACAGGAAAATATGGTCAATGTCATTAATCATCAGAGTGCAAATAAAATCCTGATATATTAAAGTCACTTTGAAGATTTTCATAAGTGGTTGGGTTTTCCCACTTTAGGAAATCTTAGACCTGATCTTTTATTTAAATTTTTTAAAGATTTTATTTATTTATCTTTAGAGGGAAAGGGAAGGAGAGAGGGAGAGAAACATCAATGTATGGTTGCATTTCATGGATCCCCTGCTGGGAACTGGCCTGCAGGTAACGGGACTGCAACCCCCATACGTACCCTGACTGGGAATTGAACCATGATTGTCTGGTTCACAGGCCCACGCTCAATCCACTGAGCTACACCAGCCAGGGCTGATCTTCTTTTTTTTTTTTTTTAATATTTTATTTATTTATCTTTAAAGGGGAAAGGAAGGAGAGAGGGAGAGAAACGTCAATGTATGGTTGCCTTTCGTGGGTCCCCTGCTGGGAACTGGCCTGCAGGGAACTGGTCTGCAACCCAGGCATGTGCCCTGACTGGGAATCAAACCGTGATTGTCTGGTTCGCAGGCCCGCGCTCAATCCACTGAGCTACACCAGCCAGGCAGGGCTGATCTTCTTAATTAAGATTTTATTTATTTTATTTCCACAGAGAGGGGAAGTCCGGAAGAAAGAGAGGGAGAGAAACATGAAATGGTTGCCTCTCACATGTCCCAAAATGGGGACCCAGCCTACAACCCAGACATGTGACCTGACCAGGAAATGAACCTGTAACCTTTTGGTTCACAAGCCAATGCTCAATCCATTGAGCATAGAGCCAATGTTAAAAATTACTGCATTCGGCAAACAAAGTACCTGAATGCTCATAGGAACATCATTTGCCATAAACAGGTTATCCCAAAATTCTATCAATACAAAGATAGATAAAAAGATTATGGCATATTAATAAAAGGGAATACTACAGCAGTGAGGATTTTGAACTAAAACCCTACACAGTAAACATAAATAGATGTTATAATGTGTGAAAATGGAGACTGGACACAAGTAGATATGTATTTAATTATTATAACTATTTCAAAAACAGGTCCAATTACTCTGTAGTCAGATATTGGCCACTATTTCAAAGGATATATTTTGCTTTTTCATATAATTGGTGATTGCACAGATCTATGAACACTGGCAAATTCACTGATTTATACTTTTTCTTTTTTCAAACTTACTTTTATACTCATCCTAATTCAAACTTTAACCCAGAATCTAATTGTAACTTTAACACTCACCTTCAACTCCAAGTTCATCCTCAAACTCACCCCAGCTTAAATTGAAATCTAACACAAATTCTCACCCTAGATTAACTTTAAACTTAAGCTTAACTGTGTACCTAATGTTAACCATAATTCACAACTTTATCTTATCATGCAAGTTCACAATTCCTCCAAACTCAGTCTCACTCAAACCCTAACTTTACCCTAAACCTAACCCTAACACTAACAGTAAAGTTAGCACTAATGATGACATTTCACATCAAACCAAACCACACATTGTAATGCTAAGCACTATCACAGACTGAAACTCTTAAGCTAACTAAGACTCCAACTCTTAACCTAAACGGACCTGAAACTAAATTATAAATTTAACCCTAACCCTAACCCTCATTCTTACCCTTTACCCTCAGGCTCACCTTTCATTGACCAAACCCTCCTCCTTACCCTCAATTTTACCCTCGTCATGTTCTTACACAGACCATCACACAGTCCCTATGTCTAACCCTAGTTCATGTCATGTCTCAGGATTGGCTCCACCCCAATGACCGACTTAACTTTAATTTCTGAAAAACCATCAAACCCAACAGAGGAAAACTCAGAGTTCATGGGCCAGTAGATTTCAAACTCTGAATTTGTGGAACAAAATTTAGTTTTAAGATATGCTAATTTTTGGCTGAAGAGTATCATGAAAGAATGGTGGCATTGTTTCAAGGATGTGAATATGTACCATTTTCACAATTTTACAACAACAGCCCGACTCGAAACTGGAAAGGCTGTAGCAGCGGCATTGCCACCAGCACTCTCTGGTCTTGGCTGTTTCATTGCACTCAGCCTGACTGGGAACTTATTGTTCCTTCAGTTTTAAATATACCTGGTGTCAGGTTGTTCATACTCCCAATGCTCCTTCATTGCCACTTGTTTCGTTGATACTTTAATAATTACTGTGATGTTCATGGGCCACATAAAGACTTGTTGATTCCTGTCTTGTTTTTATTCAATTCTTTTTCTGGAATGAACTATGTGGCTAAGTAAATTGTCCAGGTAATTTTACCTTTGCTAAATTTAAAATGTTCAGAGTGAGGGTATGAAAAATCAGTTTGCGATAAAAGGAAGAACAATTGATGTCCTTATTTGAAATTTCAAAAGTTATTATAATGAGTCTTTTATTTTTACAGTGTCTCCATATTGGAAAGAGAGTGTTGGGGACTGATTGGTGTAGTTTTGGAGATAGTAGCCCCAAGTGAGCAAGCTCTCTGTAAGGGGCTGGGACGTCTCCCTGGAAAACCAGGTCATAACGCAGGTGGCAGGCGTGACTCAATTCTGAAATGGAGGGTCCTGTGGGAATCAGGCCTGAAATGTACATTTTTGTCCTCTGAAGCCAGCTCTGTTTAGAGATAAGTCCTGTTAGTGTAATCCAGATGCTTGAGTTCAAGGCCTATGCAGAGAAACTCTATACATCATGATATACACCATTACAGCCATCTGGCACCTGCATGTCTCCCAGACCCTAACCTGAAAAGATTTCTGTGTTTCTTTGTTATCTGTAGAGAGTGTTAGTTTTTTTATGACTATAGCCTGTCAGATATTGACTGATAAGCTATGCACATGTGTTGTATCCCCCTGCACTTCCCAACCCGATGAAAAGCCATGTAGGAGAAGGGCTGGGGGCATTCTCCACTAAAGTGAATCACCACCCCTTTGCCCACCAAAGCAAGATTACAGTTGGGATAGCTCTTTATTTCCATCTATGGCAGCCCCCCTGACTGGCTGAGGTTCCTTCCCCTCAAGGGATGACATGTTGCAGCTCATTTTCCTGCTTGTCTGGGGCAGATCAAGTCTCAGGAGTAAGAGGGAATGTGGAGATTTGATTTTTAGAGTGTTGTCAGTTCTGACCTGAAGGTGCCTGAGCAGCCATTTAAATCCGTACGTCTGTGCTCTAGTCTCTATAGTCAGGTTGTTTATTGCAGACTCACTGCAATAAACAGACTATTCCTACAAGAAGGTCTGTGGTTCCTCACCTAACAAAATGTACTGACGGGAATAATGGTGTGTATTTTTACAAGCCGATAAATACAAACTGTATATTTACAGTTAAAATTTATTTTGGCCTCGGTTGGCCTCGGATAGCCGGTCCCCCGCCAGTCCCAGCCGGGCC
>NW_026521385.1:0-9375 GCF_021234435.1 Artibeus jamaicensis
GTTTGATTCCCCGACTAGGGCACATGCCCAGGTTGCAGCCTAGGTGCCCACAGGGGGCAGGCAAAAGGCAACCAGGCATTGATATTTCTCTCCCTCCCTACCCCCCTTTAAAAGTAAATAAATAAAATCTTTAAAAAATACAGTGAAAAAAATTATTATTGGAATAATTTGTTATTAAAATCCTTGAAGGAAGGAAACTTGTGACTCAGAAAGCTTGTTGAATTCAAACATTTAAATAAGAAGTACCAATCTTACATTAAAATCTTTCAGAAAACACAGAATGTATTCCTAATTTACATTATAAGGTCATCAGATTTCTACCCCTAAAATCTTACAAAAATTACAATAAAACTATACATCAATATTTCTTATAAACATACATGCAAAATTCTTAACAAAATTTAATAGAGCCTGGCAGTGTATAAAACATTTATTATATGATGGCTATGTAGGTTTATCTCATATAAGCAAGATCTACTTAAAATTGAAAAAGCATTATAATTCACCATGGTAATAGAGTAACAGATTCATATTTCTATTTTATTTTATTTTATTTCATAGATAGAAATAAAACATGAAACATTCAGCACCTCTTTGTGTCAAAAACTTCCAATGGAAGAGCACCTTTACAGTTTCATAAAGGGCATCAAAGTAAAAACATCTTACTAAATGTTGACACTGCTTTTCTTGTAAGGTTAAAAGTAACAGGGCAAAAGTAAGGTTAAAAGGGAGGAAGGCAAGGATATTTGTGCTCACCATTTGTATTCATCATTGTACTGAAGGTCCCAATGTTACTAAGAATATGCCAAAAAAATAAAGACATGTGGGGTAGCTCAAGAAAAGACATGTATTGTTTTGGGAATTTATTGTAATTCTTTCTTACCTCCTTTTGCCCGCCGATTCTTGTCCTGTGACTGCTTCTTGACCTTTTCCTTCTACACTTGCACACTGATATAACGTACCTCCAGGCCACACGTAGGTTTGTACAACCTGGACATGTGCTGCCTTTGTCTGGGACCCCTTATAAGGAGCCTCAGACTGGAGGAGGTGTGGTCTCTCTCACACCAACCTGTCGCTATGGGTGGACTCCCCTGTAACGTGAGTTAACAAACAGCATGTCCACATCTGCTGCTCTACCAGGTAGCTGTTTCAGAATATCACAAACACTTAAGCAGCTCCCAGGTTTGGAGCTCCTGCACTACAAGTCATGAAGATTTAAAGCATGAAACTTAACTATCTTTATTTGTAAGGGACATCATAGTCTATGTAACAAAGAACATTTACCCCTGTTCTCTGTCCTCTTCTCAGTTCAGAACCTGCACGGTTAAGTTCCCACCAGTTTGCAAAGTTTTTTGGAGAACCAAATTAGCAATATAACAAACTAATCCAAGTCAAAGGTCAATGAGCTAAACTATTCTTGCTTTATTTAAATTATAAAATAAATATAAATGGCAGTAAAGTCAAACAAAATTATTTAGAGAACTACATATAGTAACATTTAGATTTGTACAAGTCGATCAGAGAAAACTGCATTTTTTTGTAGAAATAATGGCTATAAATGATAACCTCCAAAAGCAAAACACAGGTAAAGTTCAACATTTGATGTGCAAATTAGTTTTTACCATGTATAATTTTTATATGGAAAAGAACTGATCCATTTGAATATACTTTTAATAAAAAATAAAGTTGGATAAATAGAAATCATGTAACTGGTTTTAGAATGAAATTAAATTGGTTTACTGGAATTTACTTGGTATAATTTCTTATACATAATTTAATTTGGAGATTTAAGTAGAGTAACAAAAACTGGAGAAATACAAATTTTTAGATTACAAACGCAATATAGAGATTTCATGTGAGGTTTACTGTAACTATGTGGAAAACATCTTGGGTAAGTATCCCGGAGTCATTTCCCATATGAATATAGTTTACTTGCAAGGTACCATACTGAGTTTGCCTTATCTTAAAGTGGTGGGCTAAGATAATGGTCCTAACAGATGAACAGCTGTTAACTGCAGGTGAACAGCTATATATCAGGCACTGGGTTTTTAATTCAGAATAGAGAGAAGGTGAACAACATAAAATTTCATAGGAATTTCTCTTTAGATGCCACTGAAGAGCTTAATTTGGTGCTTGTGAATGTCTGTATTTGACTAGGTGTTACTGGGAGTTAAACAGTTACTGAACTGGCCAATTAAAGATTTCCTATGGGAAAAATAATTGTTTCTGTGTATATATGTTTTATTTGTTCATTAAAACCTGCTTGTATCAGTCATTTCTGCTGTCCTGCCTCGCATCTTCTCAGTACACTTCCCCCACAGCCATTGCAAGGCAGCAAAACCTAACTTTGGATGCACTACATGTCTTTTGCGTTGCTGTAGTAAGGATTTAACATGATGTGGTCTAGACGTTTCTGAGAAGATGGTTATCATTTGTGGGTGCTCAAAACTGCAAATGTAGGGGAATTAACACCCCATGGGACAATCCTTGACTTTGAGGAATGTGGATCACTGAACATTTTTGTGTATGTTTTTTGATAACATAAACATTTATTTCTCATAAAAATATACATAGAAATAGAATTGCTGAGTAAGAAGCAGTATATAGCCCTGGCTGGTGTAGCTCAGTGGATTGAGCACAGGCCTGTGAAGCAAAGGATCGAGGTTCAATTCCCAGTCAGGGCACATGCCTAGGTTGCAGGCCAGTTCCCAGTGGGGGATACATGAAAGGCAACCACACATTGATATTTCTCTTCCTTTCTCCTTCCCTCTCTCTGAAAATAAATAAATAAAATATCTTTTTAAAAAAAGAAGCAGTATATATTTTTTACATTTAACGGATCCTGGCAAATGGGTTTTCAGAGTGGTTATGCCAATCTATCTTTGATCTTCTATATAAACTCATTCATATTTGATATTATTAACCCTTTAATTATAGCCATTCTTATGTGGGTATAGTGCATCTAATTGTTGTGGTTTGTATTTTCCTAATGGTACTCAACATATGCCTATTAGCCACTTAGGTACTTTTGTGAAGTACCATTTTAAGTTTTCAGCTATTTGTGTGTGTCTGTGTGTGTGTGTGTGTGTGTGTGTGAGAGAGAGAGAGAGAGAGAGAGAGAAAGAGAGAGAGAGATGAGGGGAGGATGTCAGCCTTTTTCTTACTGATTTCAAGTAAGAAAAATGCCTGTATATTTATTGCCTGTATAAATGCCTTTATAATGCCTGTATATTGGTGCTTTGTTGAATATGTATTCTGAATATTTTCTACCAGTCTCTGGTTTACTTTTTACTTTCTTAATCTTGTATTGTGTTGGAAAGTATTTTTTAACTGGATACAACTGATTAGTATTGTTCTTTATGATTAGTTATTATTCCTGTAAATTCTTTACTCCTTCTCCAAGGGCATGAAATAGTCTCCTTAATATGTGGTACTCAGACTTAAGTGGGCATCAGCAGCATCTGGAAGTTTAAAAAACCCCACAAAATACAAACTTTTTGGACATACCTCCAGAGTTTCTAGTTCTTTAGGTCAGGAGAGAGGTCCAAGAATTTGCATTTTTTACAGCTTTCATATGATGCTGACTCCAGTGGTCTGAGAATCACACTTTGAAAAGCACTTTATCTTTGAGAAGCTTACCTATTACATAGATATATTGTGTTGGTCAAAAGAGTCCATTTAGTTTTTTTCCATAAAATAAAAGATATATTTTTCATTTTCACCAATAACTTTATTAATCTGGATATTTTGAGTATGCTAGCTATCTCCTGTTACTGGCTTCTAGTGGGCAGAGGGCACGGGTGGCTGCTAAACATCTTCCTATGAATAAGACAGCCCCACAGCAGGGCTTTATTTGGCCAAAATGTCAATAGTACCAAGAAACTTTGCAAACCACTTTTTACACATTCAGTCAGTCATGGTACCTTCACCAAGCACTGCACAAATCTTTTTTGTGTTTTCAGTTATTTTTACCCTTTTTGAATTCTTAAAGCATAATATACTGAATTTCTAAAGCATAATAATACACTGAAAATGTTGCATATTTTCTTCCTTTTTCAATACTAAAATGGCTGCACAAAAATTCACCAAGTTTGATGTTTTTCTAATTGCATGCTGATATGACAGCAGTCACAATGTAATCTAGCAAAATTGTTTCAAATCAAGTTCAAGGCAACTAAGCTCAACTAGAGCCATTGTATAGAAAAAAAAATTTTCGCCTATGCAATACAATATGCCTGAACTTGATTTTTGTGTGTGTAATGAAGTAGAGAAAAATGTAATTTTTTAAATGTTAATCAGTTGATTAATAACAATTATATACAATGTTCACTATGTTTTAATTTAAGTTTCTCTATATATACTGATCTGGTATTTTTTTTTAAGATTTTATTTATTTATTTATCTTTAGAGGGGAAGGAGAGAGGGAGAGAAACATCAATGTATGGTTGCCTTTCGTGTGTCCCTTGCTGGGAACTGGCCTGCAGGGAACCAACCTGCAACCCAGGCATGTGCCCTGACTGGGAATCAAACCACAATCCTCTGGTTCGCAGGCCTGTGCTCAATCCACTGAGCTACACCAGCCAGGGAAAAACTGATCTGTTGATGGTCTCCTTATTTTGTTCCATTCTTCAAAAGTCTATCCTTGTGTCAACGTAATACAATAAAATAATCTTAATTACTTTATTTTTTTAATTTTTAAAAAGATTTATTTACTTATTTTTAGAGAGATAAAGGACGGAAGAAGAGAGGGAGAGAAATATCAATGCCTGGTTGCCTTTTGCCTGCCCCCTGTGGGCACCTAGGCTGCAACCTGGGCATGTGCCCTAGTCGGGGAATCAAACCGGTGACCCTTTGTTTTGCAGGCCGGCACTGAATCCACTGAGCCACACCAGTCAGAGCTGTTGACTGTATGTTATATTTAGTGTTTAACATGTAACAAATGTTATTAATGCCAAGGTTGTCAGATGTTATCTCAGTTAAAACTCTATTAGGCCACGTTTTAATCTACATTTCCAAGTGTATTGTCATAAAGATTTTTGTGCTGGATCCATCTTTCTTTTTTAAATTAGTTATTTTTAAAATATATTCTATTGATTATACTATTACACTTGTCCCATTTTGCCACCCTTTATTCCCCTCCGCCCTGTACTGCCCCTCCCACCCACATTAGTTCATGTCCATGGATCATACACATAGTTCTTTGGCTTCTACATTTCCCATACTGTCCTTAACCTCCCTGTGTCTATTCTGTACCTACTATTTATGCTTCTTATTCCCTGCACCTATTTCTCCATTCTCCCCCCACCCCTTCCCCACTGATAACCCTCCATGTGATCTCCATTTCTGTAATTCAGTTAGTGTTCTACTTGTTTGCTTAGTTTGTTTTTCTTTTTGGGTGTTTTTGTTTTGTTTTTTTAGGTACAGTCGTCAATAGTTGTGAATTTGTTATTTCGATGTTCACGGTTTTGATTTTTTTCTTAGATAAGTCCCTTTAACATTTCATATAATAAGGGCTAGGTGATGATGAACTCCTTTAGGTTTACCTTGTCTGGGAAGCACTTTATCTGCCCTTCCATTCTAAATGCAAGGTTTACTGGGCAGAGTAATCTTGGATGTAGGTCCTTGCCTTTCATGACTTGGAATACTTCTTTCCAGCCCCTTCTGGCCAGTAAGGTTTCTTTTGAGAAATCAGCTGATAGTCCAATGGGAACTCCTTTGTAGGTAACTCTCCTTTTCTCTTGCTGCTTTTAAGATTCTCTCCTTATCTTTTAATCTTGGATAATGTAATGATGATGTGCCTTGGTGTGTGCTTCCTTGGGTCCAACTTCTTTGGGACTCTGAGCTTCCTGGACTTTCTGGAAGTCTACTTCCTTTTCCAGATTGGGGAAGTTTTACTTCATCATGTTTTCAAATAAGATTTCAATTTCCTGCTCTTCCTCTTCTCCTTCTGGCACCCATACGATTCAGATGTTGCAAGGTTTAAAGTTCTCACAGAGGTTCCTAAGCCTCTCCTCATTTTTCTTGAATTCTTGTTTTCTTCCTTCTGTACCAGCTGAATGTTTATTTCTTCCTTCTGGTTTAAACCATTGGTTTGAGTCCCAGTTTCCTTCCACTCACTGTTGGCCCCTCTATATTTTTCTTTATTTCACTTTGCATAGCCTTCACTTCTTCCTCTATTTTGCGAGAATACTCAACCATTTCTGTGAGCATCCTGATTACCAGTGTTTTGAACTGTGCATCTGATAGGTTGGTTATGTCTTCATCACTTAGTTATATTTTTTCTGGAGCTTTCATCTGTTCTTTCATTTAGACATACGTTTTTTGTCTCCACAATCCTGTTATGTTTTAAGGGTTGGACCCTTATGTATTTGCCAGATTGGAGCAACCCCCATGGGCTAGGTTGTGGTGCTGTATATGAAGGAGGGTAAGAGACGGAACAATGCCACTTGCTCAGTTCTCTGCTGGCTTTCAGTTACTTCCCCTGCTACCACAAACAAATTGGGCCATTTTGGTGTTGATTCCTGGATGGATGGGTTTATGTACGTTCCAGGACCCTGTGGGTTTCCCCAACGGACTCTCCTGTGAGGCTGGTATTTTCTCCCACTGCCATGCCCACATGTTTTCTCAGTTGGAGGTTTTGTAGCTTTATTTTTTGGTGCTGGAATCCTCGGTTGTGAGGTTGGTTTCACTCGCCAGTTGTTCTTCCCAGTCCACACACAAATTTCAGAACACCTAGTTCAGCAGCCACCACCTCACCTGCCAGGTCCTCCAGCTGCCCACCTTGCCACATGTCCTCTCTGTCCCGACTGCCTATTCCCACCCCTCCTACCAGTATGAATGAATGTTTCTCCTTTTAACTCTTTGGTTATTGGACTTCCATACAATTCAATTTTATGGCAGTTCTGGTTATTTTTTGTTTTATATTTGTTGTCCTTCTTTTGGTTGTGTGAGGAGGCAGTGTATTTACCTAAGGCTCCATCTTGGCCAGAAGTCATTATCTAATCTTACTATATACCAATAAGTCCATTGATTCTCTCTTGGTTTTCACGGGGAAGAGATGCTGAATGAATAGACAAAACCAAATTAAATGGATTTTTAGGCCTGTTATATCTAACTGGTTTACATCGCAGCCATTGGGTAGATTTAGAGAATTTATGGGCCACAGACTGTAGTGGGATTGTATGTTTTAGACATGATATCTTTATGGAGATTTAAATATATTCATAATTATATCAGGTTTGAAGACAAACTTAACTGCTTAGAATGCCTGAAAGTGGATAAATTAGTGGCTGTGAGAGACATTTTCTCAGCATTTGTAAAAAAACTGTATAGTATTATTCTATGGGATGGAATGTAACAACAGATGAAATATTACCTGAATTTAGAGGCAAATGTGGGGTTGTACATTATATTCCATCCAGGCCCAGGAAATAAGGTATTAAAACTTTTGCTATAAAGACTTCTGGCCAAGATGGAGGCATAGGTAGACACACTGTGCCTCCTCACACAACCAAAAGAAGGACAACAATAATTTAAAAAGAAAAAACAACCAGAACTGACAACGAATCAAATTGTACACAAGTCCAACCACCAAGGAATTAAAGTAGAAACATTCATTCAGACCAGTATGAGGGGAAGAGACCAGCAGACAGTAGCACAGAATTCATGGCAGGCGGCAGCTGGAGGACCAAGGCAGGCAAGGCAGCAGCTGGCCTGCAAGGTGGCAGATTGTGTATCTGGTGAGGTGGCAACCAGTGGAGTAGGTGGCCCTACATTTGTGTGCACATAAACTAGGAAGAAAACCTGGGGAGCAAGACAGAATGCACAACCCAGGGTCCCAGCACAGGGAAATAAAGTGTCAAATCTCTGATTAAAAACATTGGTGAGCATTGAGGTGGCAGAAGCAGAAATTCCCAGCCTCACAGGAGAGTTCACTGGAGAGACCCACAGGGTGCTAGAACGTACACAAACACACCACCCAGGAATCAGCACCAGAAGAACATAATTTGCTTGTGGGTAGTGGGAGAAATGACTGAAAAACATGAGCTGAGCAAGCGCATTGTTCCCTCTCAGACCCTCCCTCACATACAGAGTCATAAGGCAGTGACGTGGGTTGCCCCACCCTGGTGAACACCTAAGGCTCCGCCCCTTACTATGTAACAGGTGTACCAGAGAAAAAATGGCCCAAATGAAAGAACAGATCAAAGCTCCAGAAAAAATATGTCACTTAGTTAAGTGACAAGAGAGATAGCCAACCCATCGGATGCACAGTTCAAAACACTAGTGATCAGGATGCTCGCAGAACTGGTTGAATTTGGTCACAAATTAGATGAAAAAATGAAGGCTATGCTAAGAGAAATAAAGAAAAATGTACAGGGAACCAATAGTGATGGGAAGGAAACTGGAACTCAAATCAACAGTGTGGACCAGAAAGAAGAATGAAACATTCAACCAGAAAAGAATGAAAAAACAATAACTCAAAAAAAATGAGGAGAGGCTTAGGAACCTCTGTGAGAACTTTAAACCTTGCAACATCTGAATCATATGGGTGCCAGAAGGAGAAGAGGAAGAGCAGGAAATTGAAATCTTATTTGAAAACATGAAGTAAAACTTCCCCAATCTGGAAAATGAAGTAGATTTCCAGAAAGTCCAGGAAGCTCAGAGAGTCCCAAAGAAGTTGGACCCAAGGAGGCACACACCAAGGCACATCATCATTACATTATCCAAGATTAAAAGATAAGAAGAGAATCTTAAAAGCAGCAAGAGAAAAGGAGAGTTACCTACAAAGGAGTTCCCATAAGACTGTCAGCTAATTTCTCAAAAGAGACCTTGCAGGCAAGAAGGGGCTGGAAAGAAGTATTCCAAGTCATGAAAGGCAAGAACCTATATCTGAGATTACTCTATCCAGCAAAGCTTTCATTTAGAATAGAAGGGTATATAAACTGTTTCTCAGATAAAGTCAACTGTTAAAGGAGTTCATCGCCATCAAGCCCTTATTATATGAAATGTTAAAGGGATTTATCTAAGATTAAAAAGATAAAAAATATGAACACTAAAATGACAGCAGACTCTCAGGTATTAACAACCACACCCAGAACAAAAACAAACTAAGCAAACAACTAGAACAGGAACAGAATCACAAAAATGGAGATCACATGGAGCATAGTTATCAGCAGGGGAGTGGAAGGTGAGTAGAGGGGAAAAAGGTACAGAGAATAAGTAGCATAAATGGTAGGTAGAAAATAGACAGGAGGAGGTCAAGAATAGTATGGGAAATGTAGAAGCCAAAGAACTTACATGTATGACCCATGGACATGAACTAAAGGGGGGAAATATAAGAGGGAGGGGGTGTGCAGGGTGGGGGAGAATAAAGGG
>NW_026521386.1:0-1562 GCF_021234435.1 Artibeus jamaicensis
TAAGAAATACAATAATAAAAATACACTAAAATTAAGAAACATTAAATGGTTGCCTGTTTATGTCCAAGACCTTGTTCAAAACCCACAATCCACTGTAATCAAAACAGCCTGGTACTGGCATAAAAACAGGCACATAGACCAATGGAACAGAACAGAGAGCCCAGAAATCAACCCAACCCTCTACAGTCAATTAATATTCGACAAAAGGGGCAGTAACATAAAATGGAGTAAAGATAGCCTCTTCAGCAAATGGTGTTGGGAGAACTGGACAGCTACGTGCAAAAAAATGAAACTTGACCACCAACTTACACCATACACCAAAATAAATTCAAGGTGGATAAAAGACTTAAATATAAGCCATGACATCATTAAAGTCCTAGAGGAGAACATTCGCAAGAAAATCTCAGATATTCCACGCAGCAACATTTTTACAGATATGTCCCCTAGAGCAAGGAATATAAAGGAAAGAATCAACAAATGGGATCTCATCAAAATAAAAAGCTTCTGCAGGGCTAAAGAAAACAGTATTAAATTAAAAAGACAACCAACTGTATGGGAAAATATATTTGCCAATGATACCTCAGACAAAGGTTTAATCTCCAAAATATACAAAGAACTTACACGACTCCACTCTAGGAAGACATCCAACCCAATTAAAAAATGGGAAAAGGACTTGAACAGACACTTCTCTAAAGAGGACATACAGAATATCCAGAGACACATGAAGAGATGCTCAATATCGTTAGCTATCAGAGAGATGCAAATTAAAACCGCAATGAGATACCACTTTACACCAGTCAGGATGGCTATAATAGACAAAGCAACAAACAACAAATGTTGGAGAGGTTGTGGGGAAAAGGGGACCTTAGTTCACTGTTGGTGGGATTGCAGACTGCTACAACCATTATGGAAAACAGTATGGAATTTTCTCAGAAAAATAAAAATCAACCTGCCTTTTGACCCAGCAATTCCACTGCTAGGATTATACCCCAAGAATCCTAAAACATCAATTTCAAAGAACCTATGCACCACAATGTTCATAGCAGCACAATTTACAATAGCCAAGAGTTGGAAGCAACCTAGATGCCCATCAGTAAATGAATGGATCAAAAAATTGTGGTACATATACACCATGGAATTTTATGCAGCAGAGAGAAAGAAGGAGCTACTACCTTTTACAACAACATGGATGGAACTGGAAAGCATTATGCTGAGTGAAATAGGCCAGGCATTGAAGGACAAATACCATATGATCTCACCTTTGACAGGAAGCTAAAGAATAAAACAAACAAGCAAACAGAATAAAAACAAAGACGCTGAAATAGAGAACAAGTGGGCAGTGACCAGAGGAGAGAGGGAAGGGAAGTTAAGGGGAAAAAGGGGGAGGGATTCTGAGGAACAAGTATGAAAGACACAGAGATGAGGACTGGGGGAGGGGGGGAATGGGAGGGAGGGTGGAGACCGGGCGGGGGGGGTGGGATGTGATGGGAGAAATAGATTTAAAAAAATGTACTTGAAAAGTAACTAAATAAAAATTTTTTAAAAACCCCACAATCCAGGCA
>NW_026521387.1:0-21471 GCF_021234435.1 Artibeus jamaicensis
ATTTAGCCCTTTAATAAATTGGTGGAGCCCTGGCTGGTGTAGCTCAGTGGATTGAGCATGGGCCTGTGAACCAAAGTATCACAGTTCAATTCCCAGTCAGGGCACATTCCTGGGTTGCAGGCCAGATCCCAGTGGGGGATGCAAAAGAGGCAACCATACATTGATATTTCTCTCCCTCTTTCCTTCCCTTCCCCTCTAAGGATAAATAAATAAAATCTTTTAAAAAATTTAAAAAATTGGTGGAATTCATACCTGAAGACTTCCAGGTGTGGGCTGTTATTTGTTGGAAGGTTTTGTAAATGCTTCAGTCACATTCCTTGTTATTGGTTTGTTTAAGCTATCTCGTGTTTTTATATGTGAAAAAATAGACTTTATTGTTTTTAAATTTTTCCCATTAGCATTTATGTCCCTTACACCCTTTTTCACTTCCACTTACACCCCTGCCCCTCTCTGCAGTCATCACACGGGCATCTGTGTCCACGAGTCCTTTTTCAATTTCGCTCTATCCCTCCACTTCCTAACCTGCACCATGTTCCCCCCAGAGCTGTCGGCCTCCTGTCTATTAGTCTGTATTTTCCTTGTTAGATCAGTTTGTTCATTAGATTCCACATATGAGTGAAATCATGTGGTCTCTGTCTTTCTCTGACTGGCCTATTTCACTCAGCATAATAATCTCCAGGTCCATTGCAACAGCATGGACGATTCTATCTTGTCTTAAGACTTGGTAGACTGAATATTTCTACGAATTTATACATTTCTCTTCAGTTCAAAATGTTATAAAATATTTCACAATTGTTCATATTATTAATTTCATTTCTGTTGTATCAGTTGTAGTCTTGATTTTATTTAAATTTTGCTTTGTTTCTTTAAAAGGATTGTAGATTTGCAATTTTCCAAAAGAAGTGTATCAGTTGCATTAATTATTTCCTATTTATTTTATTTATTTCTACTGTGATATGTATTCTTTTTTCTTTTAAATATATTTTACCGATTATGCTATTACAGTTGTCCCATCTGTTCTCTCCTTTATTCCCCTCCTCTCGGAAACCCCTCTTCCACCAACAGCTCCCCCCTTCATGTCCATGGGTCATATGTATGAGTTCGTTGACTTCTCCATTTCCTATACTACTCTTAACTTTCCCCTGTATATATATTGTACCTAGCATTCATGCTTATTCCTTGTACCTTTTCCTCCTCTCTCCACTGATAACCCTCCATGTTTTCTCCATTTCTGTGATTCTATTCCTGTTCCAGTTGTTTGCTTAATTTGTTTGGGTCTTATTTTGCTTTTTAGGTTCAGTTGCTGATAGTTGTGAGTTTGTCATCATTTTACTGTTCATATTTTTGATCATCTTCTTTTTCTTATATAAGCCTCTTTACCATTTTTTATAATCAGGTCTTGGTGATGATGAACTCCTTTAACCTGACCTTATCTGGGAAGCACTTTATCTGCCCTTCCATTCTAAATGAGAGTTTTGCTGGATAGAGTAATCTTTAATGTAGGTCCTTGCCTTTCCTGACTTCAAATACTTGTTTCTAGCCCCTTCTTACCTGTAAGGTTTCTTTTGAGAAATCAGCTGTTAGTCTTATGGGAACTCATTTGTAGATAACTGCCTCCTTTTCTCTTGCTGTTTTTAAGATTCTCTCCTTATCTTTAATCTTGGGTAATGTAATTAGGATATCCTTGGTGTGTGCTTCCTTGGGTCCAACTTCTTCTGGACTCTGAGCTTCGTGGACTTTCTGGAAGTCTATTTCCTTTGCCAGACTGGGGACATTCTCCTTCATTATTTCTTCAGATAATTTTCCATGTCTTGCTCTTCCTCTTCTCCTTCTAGCACCCCTATGAATCAGATGTTGGGGCATTTAAAATTGCCTGGGAGGTTTCTAAGCTTCTCCTCAATTTTTGAATTCTTGTTTCTTCATTCTGTTCTGGTTGAATGTTTGTTTCTCCCTTCTGGTCCAAATTGTTGATGTGAGTCCTGGTTTCCTTCCTGTCACTGTTGCTTCCCTGTATATTTTCCTTTATTTCACTTTCCATAGCCCTCACTTTTTCCTTTATTTGGTGACCACACTCAACCATTTCTGTGAGCATCCTGATTACCAGTGTTTTGAACTGTGCATCTGATAGGTTGGTTGGCTATCTCTTCATCACTTAGTTCTGTTTTTGGAGCTATGATCCTTTGGTTCAGTTTTGCTCATTAGTTTATTTTGCTCATTAGAGTTCTCTTAAGAGTGAGATCATATGGTATTTATCTTTCACTGACTGGCTTATTTCACTTAGCATAATATTCTTTATTTTCATCCATGCTGTCACAAAAGGTAGAAGCTCCTTCTTTCTTCTGCTGTGTAGTATTCCATTGTATAAATGTACCACAGTTGTTTTATCCACTCACCTACCGATGGGCACTTATGCTTTTTCCAGTACATGGTGCTGCTGTGAACATAGGGGTGCTTAAGTTTTTTTGAATTGGTGATTCAAGATTTTTTAGGGTGTATTCCCAGCAGTGGAATTGCTGGGTCAAAAGGAAGTTCCATTTTTAATTTTTTTTTTGAGGAAATTCCATGCTGTTTTCCACAGTGGCAGCACCAATCTGTATTACCACCAACAATGCACAAAGGTTTGCATTTCTCCACATCCTCACCTGCACTTGTTGTTTGTTGATTTATTAATGATAGCCTTTCTGACAGGTGTGAGATGATAGCTTCATTGTGATTTTAATTTGCATTTCTCTTATGGGTAGTGACATTGAGCACTTTTTCATTGTCTGTAAGGCTTGTGTATGTCTTTCTTAGAGAAGTGTCTATTCATGTCCTATGCCCATTTTAATTGGGTTGTTTATCTGGTGTTGAGTCATGTGAGTTCTTTATATATTTTGGAGCTTAAACCCTTGTTTGATGTATAACTGGCAAGCATATTTCTCCCATACAGTTCGTTCCCTCTTCATTTTGATGATTATTTATTTAGCTGTGCAGAAAATTTTAAGTTTGATGTAGTCCCATTTGTTTATTTTTTCCCTTTATTTCCCTTGCTCTAGGAGAACATTGGCAAAAATATTTGTACATGGCATGTCTGAAATTTTACTGCCTATATTTTCCACTAGGGCTTTTATGGTATAATGACTTATGTTTAAGTCCTTTATCCATTTTTATTTTACTCTGGTGTATGGTGTTAAGTTGATGGAGTAGTTTCTTTTTCTCCTTTTTTTTTTTTGATGTGTACCAGTCCAGTTCCCTCAATACCATTTAGTGAACAGTTTTTACTCTTTTGTATACTCGTGCCCCCTTTGTTGAATATTAATTGACTATAGAGACATGGATGTTTTTCTGGGTTCTCTATTCTGTTCCATTGATCCATGTGTCTGTTCTTATGGCAGTACCAGACTTATCATGGTCTCGTAGTATAGTTTACTATCAGGTATTGTGATCCCTCCAACTTTGTCTTCTTTCTTGGGACTGCTGAGGCTATTCGGGGTCTTTTGGGGTTCTATAAATTTTTGGAATATCCATTCCAGGTTTCTGAAATATGTTATTAGTATTTTACTGGAATTGTGTTGAATCTATAGATTGCTTGGGCAGTATGCACATTTTCATGATGTTAATTCTTCCAATCCATGAACACCGTATATGCTTCCATTTATTTGCATCTTCCTCAATTTCATTTTCAGTGTTCTATAGTTTTCTGAGCACAGGTCTTTCATATCCTTAGTTAATTTATTCCTAGGTATTTTATTTTTCTTGTTGGTATAGTAAATGGAATTTTTTGTAAGTTTCTCTGATACTTCATTGTTGATGTAGAAGAATGCCATTGATTTCTGAACATTGATTTTGTATCCTGCTACATTGCCAAATTCACTTATTAGGTTGAGGAGCTTTTTGGTGGAGACTATAGGGTTTTCTATGTACACTATCATGCCATCTGTAAATAAGAACAGTTTTACTTCCTCCTTTCCAATTTGGATGCCTTTTATTTCCTTTTCTTGTGTAATGACTGTGGCTAGAACTTCCCAGTACTATGTTGAATCAGACTGGAGAAAGTGGACAACATTGTCTTGTCACTGATCTTAAGGAAGATGCTTCCAATTTTTGCCCACTGAATATGATGTTGGCAGTAGGTTTCTTTTTTTTTTCAATAGTTTTATTTTTTATTACAATATATTTTAAATTTACCTTAAAGCACAATTTTGTAGTCTCCTGTTTGTAGACTTGGGGCTGACAAAATAGAGCAGAGATGGAGTTAATGAGAACTTACAATACAGATCGGATCTGTTTTCTTTTTTTTTTTAATTTTTATTTTTTTGAATTGATTATGCTGTTATAGTTGTTCTATTCCCCCCTTCATTCCCCTCCACCCTGCGCCCCCAACCCCACCATTACCCCCCTTTAGTTTATGTCCATGTGTCTCAAGTCCTTTAGGTTCTATATTTCCCATACTATTCTTGCCCCCCCATCTATTTTCTATCTACTATCTATGCTACTTGTTTTCTGTACCTTCTCCCCCCATCTCCTCCTCCCACTCCCCTGTTGCTAACCCTCCTTGAGATCTTCATTTCTATGTTTCCACTCCTGATCTAGCTGCCCTTTTAGTTTGCTTTCGTTTTAGGTGTGGTTGTTAATAACTGTGAGTTTGTTGTCCTTTCACTGTTCATGTTTCTTTAACTTCTTTTTCTTAGATAAGTCCCTTTAACATTTCATATAATAAGGGCTTGGTGATGATGAACTCCTTGAATTTGGTCTTATCTGAGAAGCACCTTATCTGTCCTTTCGTTCTAAATGAAAGTTTTGCTGGGTAGAGCAATGGTGGTTGTAGGTCTTTAGATTTCATGACTTGGAATATTTCTTTCCAGCCCCTTCTTGCCTGTAAGGTCTCTTTTGAGAAATCTGCTGACAGCCTGATGGAGACTCCTTTGTAGGTGATTGTCCCCGTACCTCTTGCTGCTTCCAGGATTCTTTCCTTCATTTTAATTTTGGCTAATGTAATTATGATATGCCTTGGTGTGTTTCTTCTTGAGTCCAACTTTTTTGGTATTCTCTGGGCTTCTTGGATTTCTTGGAAGTCTATTTCCTTTGCTAGATTGGGGAAATTTTCTTTTATTATTTGTTCAAATAGTTTTTCCACTGGTGGTTGTGTCTTTCCCCCTTCTGGTACCCCTATAATTCGGATATTGGAGCGTTTATAGATGTCCTGGAGGTTCCTAAGCTTCTCCTCATTTTTCTGAATTCTTATTTCTTCATTCCTTTCTGTTTGGTGATTTTTTTTCTTCTTCCTTCTGGTCCACTCCATTGATTTGAGTCCCAGTTTTTTTTCATCTCTATGGGTTTCCTGTGGAATTCCATTCATTTCCCTTAATTTAGCCTTCATATGTTTCTCTAATTTGTGGCTATAGTCCACCAGATCCGTGAGGAAGCTGATGACCAGTGTTTTAAACTGTGCGTCTGAGAGATTTGCTATTTCTTCGTCACTTAGATTTATCTCTGGGACTTTGAGGTCTCCCTGCGACATTTTTGGTCTGTTCTGGCCCTTTAAGTTGGAGGCGGCGCCTTGGATTCCCAGGTGGCTGGGTTGTGACGCTGTATGTGGGGGCGTGGTCAGAGCGGGGTCCAACCACTCACTCCCTCACCCGCGTGCAACCAGGCAACCACAGTCAACTCGCTGCCACCGCCTCCCCACTGACTCCTTCGTAGTCGCTCACCCGGTGGGCCGCTCGGTGGCTCACTAGGTCCAATCCTAGGTTTGGAACCCGTGCGACTGGATTCGCGTGTCTGGATTCCGCGCCCGGGTCGATCAGCCCTCCTTTGTAACTCCTCACCCGACGCCAGTTTCGCCCGTTACCGGTCGGGCCGAAGAATTTGTTGTTAACGGACTTCCGAAAAGTTCAGTTTTCCGTGTTCTGGTTGTGTTTTCTGATGCTAATATTTAGTTGTCCCTAAACTTGGTTGTGTGAGGAGGCACAGCACATCCACCTAAACCTCCATCTTGGCGGAAGTCCGGCAGTAGGTTTCTTGTATATGGACTTTATTATGTTTAGATATGCTCTCTCTTTTCCCACTTCACTGAGTGCTTTTTATCATAAATAGGTGCTAGATTTGTCAAATGCTTTTTAGCCTCTATGGATATTATCATGTGATTTTTGCTTTTCATTTGGGTTTGTGATATATTATTACATTTATTGATTTGTGAATATTATACCATCCTTGCATACCTGGAATACATCCCACTTGATTGTGCTGTATGATCTGTTTAATGTAATGGATCCAGATTACCAATATTTTGTTGAGGATTTTAGGTTCTATATTCATCAGAGATACTGGCCTATAATTTTCTTTGCTGTGTCTTTACCTGGTCTTGGAATTAGGATAATACTGGGCTCATAAAAAGAGTTTGGGAGTCCTTCTTCTTTTGAATTTTTTGCAATAATTTGAGAAAGGTAGGTGTTACTTTTTCTTTAAGTGTTCGGTAAAATTCACCTGTGAAGCCACCATGCCCAAGGCTTTTGTGTGCCAGGAATTTTTTGATTATTGCTTCAATTTTGTTGGTTGTTATCAGTCTGTTCAGGCTTTCTGCTTCTTACCGATTCAGTTTTTGGAGAGTGTACATTTTTTAGAAACTTGTCCATTTCACCTTGGTTGTCCAGTTTCTTGGCATATATTTGTTCATAGTAATTTCTTACAATCTTTTGTATTTGTGTTGTATTGGTTGTTACTTCTCTTTCATTCTGATTTTATTTATTTGGGTTGTCTCTCTTTTTTTCTGTTTATATTTAAAGTTATTATTAATAGGTATTTGTTTATTGCTATTTTCCCCTTTGTACCTGTGTTCCTCTGTATTTCCTCTTGTTAAAGCAGCCCCTTTTGCATCTCCTGCAGTGCTGGCTTGGTGAAGGTGTACTTCTTTAGTCTTCTTTTGTCTGGGAACCTCTTTATTTCACCTTCCATTTTAAATGAGAGCCTCGCTGGATAGAGCAGTCTTGGTTGAAAGTCCTTACTTTTTCTTACTTGGAATATTATGTGACACTCCCTTCTGACTTGTAGTTTTTCTGTTAAGAAATCAGCTGATAGCCCTATCTGAGCTCCCTTGTATGTTACTATCTGTTTCTCCCTTTCTGTCTTTAAGATTCTCTGTCCTTAAATTTTGCCATTCTAATTACAATGTGCCTTGGAGTGGGTCTCTTTGGGTTTATCTTAATTGGGACCCTCTGTCCTGAACTTGCATACCTTTTTCAGTAAAGTCCCTTGGTTTTAGGACTGCCATACAATTTGATTCTGGCAGTTGTGGTTATTTTTGCTTTTTAAATTTGTTGTCGTCCTTCTTTTGGTTGTGTGAGGAGGCAAAGTGTATCTACCTACGCCTCCATCTTAGTCAGAAGTATCTCGACACATTGTAATCAAGCCGATCCAGAAGATCAGAAGGAATCGAGAAGGCAAATGTGTGTCCCATAGCTTAACACAGAGGATTGCATATTTGCCTATAAAAAACCAAAAGTCAGCAAGAGCACCCAACACTTGCAAGGCCCCAGAGCCCTCTAAATTTAGTTTCAGCAGATAGTTCTAGGAGTTGCAGGTCACAGAAGCAACAAACTGCTTCTAGGACAGCAGCCCTGGGGCACCTGCCCTGCCTCCGCCTCAAAGATCAGCCACTGGCAGCTCAGGGGCATGAGGTTTTTGGAAAGAGCCTGCCTCTCTGGGAGCCTGCAGCTTGCCCACGTCCCTCTGGGTACTTCACAGCCCCTGTGGTCTAGGCCCCTGGGACTCTGGGAAGAGCCTCCTGCGGTGTCTCTGCCCACTTTCCTGGTTTGTCTCCTCCTCAAGACTGAGAGCTCCTCAAGCTTTATTCCAGTTGTAAGTGTCCCACAGAGATGTTTAATTTAAGCCAGCACGATCTTTTTGTTTTAGATTTTTGAAAACGTTTCTCAACTTGTTCTGCCTCTTTCGGTGGAGACCTGGAAACACAGGACTGGAGTTGGGGAGAATGCCTGACCTCCCGAGCAGGTGGGCTCTGCTTGCCCAGAGGGCTGGGTCCAGTGGCAGCTTGGAGCACCCATTTCCTGCTCTCACCTCCAGGGGGGCGTGGCGGGGCTTGGGTCTCAGCCTCCTTCCCCACTGAAGGCAGGAGGGGATGGTGTTGAAACCAGGGGTCGCTCCTCCTCCTGAGCCCTCCTGGCAGCCACTGCCTCAGCTCTGGGCAGGCTGTCACTCTGGGAGAGAATGAGCAGGCAAGGAAACGCTGTGCCCGGTGGAAAGCGGGCCCCAGGCCTTGCTGGGCCCACAGCCCTGGGCGCCCTGCAGTGGGGAGGATGCACAGCACTCCAGGAGCGGCTGTGCTGCCTGCCTGTGGGAATCTCTGCTGTGCCCACTTGGAGCCAGAACCAGAGGAGCCAGTGTGGTCACTTCTCCCCCACCCCAGGTCAGCCCCAACGGTGCCCCCAGCCTGTGGGTCACAGAGAGAGAAAGCCCGGGGGCGCAAGGCGGTGCTGGGGCAGCTGGACGAGGACCATGGGTCCGCAGCTCCTGTTCTTGGAGAGGAAGTTCTCTGGAGGGTACAGGAAGGGGCTGGGTCCTGTCACACTGGCACCCTGGACCTCCCCACCCATCCAGGGCTCACTCCAAGTTTCCCTGAGTGTCACTTTGGGGAGAGGTCCCCTCAAGGCCGGCATTCCTGCAGGAGGAAGCAGCAGTCCTGGAGCCCCCTCCCAGGGCGTGGCCACCCCACTACCGGAAACAGGGTGAAGGCTGGAGCCAAAGGGGAACAGCTAGTCCCAATGGTGGGACCACATGGACCTGCACTCCCTGGAGTTCCTCGGGTCCAAGATCCAGAAGCACTGTCCTGTCTTTCAGGCCACAGTCCCGTGGCCTGGGAAGCTCCTCAGGGTGTGAAGGACCAGGTGCTCGGTGATGATCACAGAAGACTAGGGGAGGAGTAAAAACAGTCCTTATGGTGACCCCCAAACTGGGTGGAAGCTGCACTGTTCAGTGCTGGGTGGACAAGGAACGAATTGCTGGCCTCCCAGTGACTGGCCATCTGGCCTGGGCTCTTGATGTCTTGCACACCGCTTAGATTCACTGCTGTGCTGTGTTTGGAGTCACCCATAGGGGGACTTCCACGCAAAGGAACAGATTCCTGTGACTTTGCCGGCCCTACAGAAGCAACCTGGCAGGCTGAATGAAAAGACTGAAGTCCCAGTCAGCAGCTAGAATGTGGAAACCATTATGAAAAGTTTTGAGGCCCTAGGATGTGTGCAGCTCTTTCTGCCACTGCAGCTCTGAGAGGAACGGGAATGGTTCCTCTTCTTCACAGGGACTTCAACTGCTGCGCTAATTCTTTCAGCTGATTCACCTACAATCGTCCAATCTACTCACATTTGCCTTGGTAGAATGAAAGTTAGGTAGTTGATTGACATATAAACTATATTACTGTAGGAGTGCCAATTCAGTTCAGTTCTGGTGGTTTGAAATGATGAGCATTCTAACATAGTGGTCAAGTGCAGAGGCTGTGGGGTGGGACTGAGGCAGGTTAATAAGGAGCTGGGACATTGCTAGGCTAGTGGAATGGGGAAACTGAGACAGATGGCTGAACATGTGGCTAAGCAATTTATAGCCAGATAATAAATCACAAGATGTTATCTCCCTTAGCCAAGGACACTGAGGAGCAAATGGTTCCCATCTTACCTCCCCAACTGGCAAGTGAGCAGCTTGAATCCCCCAAGTCAGGGAGAGAGAGAACAGAGACCCAGATGGTAGCATAGTGTCAGGCAAACCCCAAGACAGACAAAATCAGGGGAATAAATAACAAAAATACCCCAATTAGAGCCAGACAAATCCAAGATAAACGTGAGGCTGACCAGAGAATCATCCCAAACTCCCTGTAGGCTTAATCTGATGTATCAGCACATAAAAGAATATGTCTAAAAAACTGTTGAATGTTCTGTTGAGACCCTCCCCTGAAACACCCTCCTTCAGAAAACATATTAAAAATCCTTAAGACAAAGGACCCAGTGTGTGCTCTTCCTTAAGGATTCTCGTGACCCCCATTCTTTTTTTATGCGTGTGTCTTTGCTTTCTTTCTCCTAAGCATTAAGGATCTCCATGAGACTTGCAACCAGGGCAGCAGTGGGCAGTTGCAGCTCATCCCAGCTGGGCTTATGTCCAGGACCCCCTTTTGCCTCTATAACTTGCTTCCTGAGTCCACACAACCCAGCTGCCTCACTCCTTCTGCCTCTGTGACTTTCTAACAGGCCAAGACAGCTCTGCCTAGGCTCACTCCTGTTGCTGTGATCTTGCCTCTTCTATCTGAGCCCTCACTTTGTCTCACTGTCCCTAGCTTTAATACATGTACTCTCAAAATCACCTGGACTTGTATTGTGAAATCTTTCCTGCATGAAGTCAAGAACCTACACATTTCAGATTGTGCTGGGGCAGACCTGCCTTGGCCTGGTCCCCGTCTGGTGACATGACAGCCACCACTGATAGATGTACAGCTTTGATAAGTGACTTCAGTCCTTTGAGCCTGATTTCTTATTTGAGTTGCTTTCAGATGACAGGAGAGAGGACATCCAGTACATATCAAGGAGTATGGTAAGTTCTCAGTGATATCTAGCAGTTCCTGTTATTCCCACAGGAGAACTTTACCTTGGAGAAAACCAAGAGCCTAATGAAGATGTGATTATGTATATGAATGCTTATTGCTGGAAATGTGTCTGCACATTCAAACCAGAAATGCTGTTTATAGCCAAAGGAATGCCTCATAGTATTACATGAATAAGTAGTGTACTAGTGATAATTATGTTACTCACATTCATCTCTTCCTTTGTGTGGTTTGTAGGGTACGTGTTCATCTGCAAGCTCATTCAATCCCTATAAACTTGCAGGAAGGAAAGGGGGCCTGGAACAGTTAAGTATCTTACTTGAGGTCATGGAAGTAGGTGTCAAAAAGGGACTTGGTTGTATTTTACAAGATTTCCTTACTCCTCTTTGTAATGGTTTAACCCAAGAGGCATGTAGAAAGGTGACATGTAAATGACCTAGAGCCACATTGCTATAGCTTAATAGACATAAGGATCACTTAGAGAACTTGATAAACACTGCTCTACAGGGACCTAGCAGTAAGGAGAACAATGTCAGAGCTTGCCTCTTCTTCTCTGGCATTTGCCCAACGACTGGTAGGCCACTTTCTGTGGGCTGGGTCCTCACTCACTTGGTAACCCCCCTCCAGTAGTTTTTCTTGCTTTGTCCATCTTGGGACAGCCTGTTCCATCTTTCGGGCTGATGTCTAGTGGCCCATTCACACTGAAAGGTGGGGGGAGGGTATGACCAACTAGATCAGTGCATGGGTGTTCCCTGTGTAACCTGAATTTATTTACGGCCCCTTTAAACACTGCTGATGAAAAGACAGAATTAAGCTTTCTTTTGGAATGGTGTTCCAGATTCTCCCTGGTGTGTAGGACTTGAGCCTTTCCTCTTGCATCAGAAATCCATTGAACAGGGGCTAAAGGGCCCCCTTACAGAGCAGGATCTGATGTTCTGCAGCAGTTGCCCTTTGCAGGGAGATGCCTTTCTCTTTATCATGCTATAAACTCACAGGGATCAAAAAGTGGGCCAGAAGTGAGCATTGTTGTTTGGGTTAGGACATGGGGGCAAGCTAGGATGGAGAAGGATCTGGAGAAAAGGAGAAAAGTTAAAAATTATTTTAAGTCTTATAAATCTAAGAGTGCAGGTGCTCTCTTAGAGAGCTCTAAGAGCTCTCCAAAGGTGCTCTTTGGAGATGCTCTTTGTGATACTTTAATATAGAGGTGTCAAACTCATTTTTACCAGTGGCCACATCAGCCTTGCTGTGCTTTCAAAGGGCCGAATGTAATTTTAGGACTGTATAAATGTAACTACTCCTTAACAGTTAACTGAGAGCTTGGTGCTGCTGCTAGGTAAAAACAAGGTGTTGGGCCAGATTAAACAAGGTGGAGGGCTGGATTTGGCCTCTGCCCTTGTGTTTGCCACCAGTGCTTTAATAGATAACAAAAGAGTAGATATTACAAGTTTATATTTTACTTAACGTATTTAAAAATTGCCATATTTAGCCATATTTAAGTCAGCGTAGATCTTAGGTGAGTGGATTTTTTAATAGTCAGAAGAATTTAGATGTAGAATTTTAAAAAATATATAAGTGATCTCATTAATGTCTCTGGTAATTATCACTTTTGACCATGCTGTTATTTCCCTTGCTGTACTGGATTTATCTGGTTGAAGTATAATGCTAAAAATGGTTTTAATTGAAAAGCCTTTTTCTCTAGCTTCAGGAGCCTTCCATTTCCTGTACTCTGTTTGAGAAGTCAGCAAATAACATCCTATAGATGTAGAAAAAGGCATCTATGAGATTCTGTCATTCCACAAATATTTATTAAGCAACTTCTGTGTTCCAGACACAATTTTGGTCATTAGAGGCACAATGCTATAATCCAGATTCTTGCTTTCAGAGCTTTCTGTTTGCTTGGTAGAGAGAGATACAAAACAAGAAAACAAGAAGGCTTTAGTTAATAAAATTTCCTGGTAGATATGAAACTGAGCTGCTTTAGAATGGGCAGTGATAGCTGGTCTTCATGAGATGACATTCAAGCTAAGACCTAGATGACAAGGAAGGGCAGCCTCATGAAGGTCTAGAGAAAGAGTATCAGGCCAAGGGAACAGCTGGCACGAACATCCTAAAGTCAGAAGCAGCTGCTAAGTTCATGGAGCAGAGGTGGACGGGGCGGTAGAGCATCGGGGATAAGATTGGAGAGACTGGCAGAGGCTCAATGATGGGGCAACCTAATGCAGAGTAAAGTACTGGAGAAGCATTACAAGACTTTGTACAGAGGCATGATTTGTTCTGATATGCATTAAAAATCAACCTAGTTGTTTTATGGAAAATGGGTTATTGGGGTGGGAAGGAAAAGAAAAAGAAAAATGTCCATTAAAGAGGCTGTTGGTGATGCTCCTGGGGACAGAGAGGAGCAGGTAGAATAGGGGGACGTTCAGAGATGGCAGTGCTAGAACTTGCTGATCAACTGGATGTGGTGAGGGAGAGAGGAACGAGGACGACTCTTAGAAGTTTGACTGGAGCCACTGGGTGCAGGCAGAGTCACTTACTGAGATGCAGGAATTCTGAAGGAGAAGCAGGTTCCTGTGGAGTTGGTGGGGACAGGCACACAACAATTTCACTTCAAGCACTCTAAGCTTAAAGCGCCTGTAAGGCTGTCAGGCTGGCAAGTCCATGATTCTAAAGTTCAACATAATAGTCAAATCTGAAGGTAAAAATTTTTGAGTCATGGTTGTTGTTCAGCCTTAAAAGTGGCTGAGATTACTTAATGAAATAAGGTAGAAAGATGAGAAGAAATGCTAGGACCAAGCCCCAGGGCAATGGGACCTTTGGAGAGGAAAGGGGAAGGAAGATCCTGCCAGGCTCCAGAGGTAGCTGGAAACCCTGGTGGGGTTGTGCCTGATGCCCCATAGAAGGAGGGAGGGCATGGCCAGCTGCTGTGAGACTGAATTACGTGAGATTATTGAAGTGAATAGTAAAGGATTCTTTTGGAATTCCCCAGTGAGCATGAAACTTTGAAAGCTGTTAGGCAGGACAGATAGCAAACCAAGGCAGAGATGGGGAGGGAGACATATCTCACTCACTAATTCAGTAGCCCTGAGCCTGGTCAGATAAGGTTGCCAGGTGTTCCAAACTCCACAAGGAACACCATAATAGTGCAGGAGGAGGGCAGCTCTTGAAATTCTGTATGCATGTTTCCACTATCTTGGAAAGAAAGCTTTTGAAACTGTATTCATCCCAAGGTCTGGAGAGGGGAGGAGAAAGGGGAGCCTAGAGGCTGGCTGCAAGCACACAACCCCTACAACTCAGACTAGCTGGGTGCCTACTTGTAGCTTCCTGCTCATGTGTGCTTCATAAGGAACTTGTTACCTCATTGCCACTATTTGTGTTGTCTCTCACCTGAATTCATCTCTCATGAGACAAGAATGAAGGAGGGGGATCCCCTAACCCGGGTCTCCCCAATAACAAAAATCAGAGAATCTTGACTTTAATACTCTAGACACAGTGCAAAATAGGGTGCCTGTAATGTGGTGACTGAGTAAATGAATAAATTCAAGTCCAGTGCAGACTTTGAGATCTTTTCAATTATTACTTCTGTTTAGATTTGGGGGAATTACATAAGATAGAGTTCCCCAGGTATTTGTAATTTGTTGGAGGATCCAATTTGGATGACCAACACAGGGGAAATGCCGGAACTCTCTCCACCCTCTGAGTCTATTAGCTTGGGAGGTCGATTTTTGCCAAGTAGTGGGTCTGGCTACTCCTCTTCCCCCCTTGTGCCTCTTCTGTGATCCAAGTCAGAGAATCTCTTGTAGTTTCTTATAGGAGTAAGTCTTCCTACTGGGAGCTCTTAGAACTCGGCTTGGCACCCTCGTAATGAAGGAAAATCACTTCACCATGGCCCTGGCTGGTGTGGCTCAGTGGATTGAGCGTGGGCCTGCAAACCAAAGGGTTGTCAGTTGGATTCCCAGTCAGGGCACATGTTTGGGTTGCAGGCCAGGTCCCTGGTGGGGGCATGTGAGAGGCAACCACACATTGACTTTCTCTCCCTCTCTTTCTCCTTTCTCTACAAATAAGTAAATAAAAATCTTTCAAAAATACATTTATTTCACTCAGCATAATGCTTTCCAGTTCCATCCATGTTGTTGCAAAAGGTAATAGCTCCTTCTTTCTCTCTGCTGCATAAAATTCCATGGTGTATATGTACCACAATTTTTGGATCCATTCAATAGGCCAGGCATTGAAGGACAAATACCATATGATCTCACCTTTGACAGGAAGCTAAAGAATAAAACAAACAAGCAAACAGAATAAAAACAAAGACGCTGAAATAGAGAACAAGTGGGCAGCGACCAGAGGGGAGAGGGAAGGGAACTTGAGGAGAAAAAGGGGGAGGGATTTTGAGGAACAAGTATGGAAAGACACAGAGTTGAGGACTGGGGGTGGGGGGGGAATGGGAGGGAGGGGGGAGACCAGGCGGGGGGGGGAGGGAAAAAAAAATGTACTTGAAAAGTAACTAAATAAAAAAAAAAAACAAAAAAAAACAAAAACTTTACTCCAAATTTAAAATGCAATGATAAGCTGCATTTTATGTAAGCATGATAAATCACAAAGACACAAATAGCCTAGAAATGATTCTTGAAGAAAATAAAGGTGGATTTCACTCAAAAAAAATACATTTAAAAAATACTTCACTCTTTATTACCCAGGATCCATGGTGGCTGGAGGACAGAGGATATAGACAGGTGCCACAGCCTCTTCCTGAGAGAGTCAGCACTCATGGGTAATGTACTGGTTAGTGATGGAAGTAAATGGTGGTGGTCTAATGAGGATTCTCTTCCCTCCCACCACGGTGAACCCACCTTATTCAATATTTCCTTATGTGGTTTTGATTGTTTACAGGGCTCATCAATGCCCCTCTCAAGGTCCAATGGTTGTGAGCACTTGGGAAGTGGAAGGTAATCTGATAACTGGAGAGATCGAAGTGGCCTAGGGGCCTGCAAGTCATGAATTCGTAGGCCCAAGCATGTACAAAACAGACCAAGTGAGCTTTGACTTTTAATCATACTTGTAGATGTAATCAGCTTTAAATGGTTTGGTTGAGGGTGACATTCAAGTACAAGTTCTGGACTCCAGGCTTTGATGTGTGTCTTGTAACTCACATGCTGCCTTCTCTGTGAAGCCTTCCTTGTTTTTTTTGTCATGCTGAAGTGTAATTGCATATTTACACAACTGTCTCTTCCTAGAGAATTTGAGCTGCATGGCCAGGGACCATATTTATTCATCCAGTAAACACTCAAGTGCCCACATGCCTGGCATTCTGTTAAGGCTATACCTTATTTATTATTTCTTCTCCAGTGTCTAACAGTGCATGGTACCTCATAGGTGCTCAGTAAATGCTTGTTGAGTGAGAGTATGAATGTCATGCACACACAAACACCCAGAAAATGGTTTTCCTCAATAGGAAAAGACAGAAACAAAAAGCTGTTGAGTAGAATGTGATCACGTTAGCATCTTGGATGGTAGAGGCCAGTCTCCCCTGTGGGCAGCTGCTGAAGGCAAGGAGCAGCACCTAGGTTTTTACATTGGCAAGATGTAGCTGAATTGACATAAATAGAAAAAAAACTCTAAAGCATAAGGGTTCTAGTTTTGAACAAATATGGTTAAAACTCAGCATGAGTCCAGTGGTATTGTCTGTAACAGTACCCACTTCCAGGTAGTATAAAAAGGTACGGGCAAGAACTGACAAGAATAGTCACAAGAAATTCCCCTAGTGCTTTTTTCAGGGTTTCTGACAAATTTGGAATCCTGAAACATGTAGCTTGGAGTATTTGAAGACTGCTTAGAGAAAGTCAGTGTAAATGAGCATAGTAGACACTTAGTAGGTCAACTGTTACCGTCAATCAAGCCAGCTGCATTGTCAGGAGTTGGAGCTGTGTAAAGAGCAGTGTGGTGTCAACCACATCCGAATAAGGAGGCATGTCTCACTGTTTCATTCCCAGGGTGCTGTCTGCAGTAGCCTGGACACTTCCTCTCAATGGGGGTTGGATCCCCATCAGGGACGAGAGGATGGAGCTGAGAGGTGAGCTGCAGCCAGGTGCAGTTCCAGGGGTGGAAATGATTTCCATCCTGAAGCCCACTGTAAATTAGCTCTGTGCCTCTTTTTTTCTATGTTTATCTCCTGTCCCTTCGATTAATGCTGGATAATTAAAATTGACCCCAAAACTTAGCTGCATTGAGCTTTAAGACTGGGGTTAAAATATTGGAAAGTCACTAAAAAAAGAATCCTTAAAGAAGCCCAGATATTTCACTTTTGTGATCTGTTTTAAGAGGTTAGGGAGTTTAAAAGAGAATAGAGATTCTGTAAGAAGTTAAGATCAAAGGAAATGTAAAGAAACTTATGTATCATAATTAATATTTATCACTAAGGATATTTTCTTTTATGAAATCTATGTTTCAAATTTTATCAACATATTTGCTTAGCCCACTATATGCAAAATATTATGATTTAACTATTATTGTATGTAAAGACATTTTTATGCATATTTTTGTACTAAGACGTTAAAATCTGCTGTGTGTCTCACACATATCGAACATTATAATTCCCCATAGCCATATATGGTGATGGCTACCGTACTGAACAGCACAGTTTTAGACAGAGTCTTTTGATACTCTTGTCAATGTTACTAATGTCTAGGATTTCCCCAGGCACCTCTGTTTACACCAGTTGTTCCAGTGTTAGTTTTCAATAACTTTCACTTTTATTCTCAAAAAAGCAAATTTATCACTTGGACAATATGTTACATAACCTACCTGCCATGTTGTCAAGTTCAGTGGTCACTCCAGTGTGCTCATCATATTCTGCTGTGGGGGCAACTTTGCCCACAAGTCCCCCCGTCTGCCACAGATGAAAGTAACACTACCAAGACATGATCTGCTTGGGGGAGGAAAGGTGGCCAATTTCTCAGAGGAAAAAGCCCCTTCCTCCGGGGGCTTTTATTGGGTTATAATACACAGGAATACAGGGAGGCAAGGATCAAACAGTAGATAACATTTGAAAGGAATCTGAGGGTTTAGTCTATGTCAGTGCCTGTCAGGAAAGGGGGGTTGCAGAAACTTTGGGAGACATACTCATTTCCTGCTCGGACCTTTAACATATGAATGAAAGCACTCTTAGCAGTGCAGGTTTCTCAGGACTTTTTAGGAATTCTTTCTTCTGATTCCCCGGATACCACTCTAGCAAGGCAAGGAGCTGCACCGCCTCCCTATCACAGGTTTTCAGGCTTAAGTGGATTAGAGCCAGGAAGCACTTCTCCCAGAGGACCTGCAGGGTCTGTGTGTTGTGGATGCAACAAACAAATTCACACAGACTGCAGAGTCCTGTGGAGAAAAAGGGATGGCACAGCCACTCTCTGAGAGAGAGAAAGCCTTGACCCTTGCCTGGACAGGCTTTTATTGCTTTCCAGTAGCATTACATCAAAGAGGATTCTCATTCATTATACTTAGGTTTACTTTAAGTGATCACTTCTTACAGATAACGAAGAAAAAAATGTTGCAAATGGAAGGGAATGATAAAAATGATTGATCTGGTTACATTTCGTCCTTGGGATGGCTTAGCACACCCCAACTCCTTAGGGAGTTGCTTCAGAGATATACATTAAACATCTGCAGTCTTAACTCAGGGTGAGGGTGTTTTAGCAAAAGTGAGCCTTAAAGCAGCCTAGGTACAATGCCGTCTTGGTTCCCCATGGAACCAGGTGATCAGCACACCTGGGTCCTGTGTTTTGTCTTGCACTCAGTTGGTTTTCCAGTTTGGTGCTGGGCTACATTTGCCACTGGCATGCTGATCAGTTCCCTGTACCTTGGGGCTTGGTTCTGGATCCTTTTCTCTGTACATTCTCTCCACAAGAGAGAACCCTTATCAAGAAATTCCTTTCAATTGAGATATATACAGGACTTCTGAATTGGGAGATGAAAACACCAAACACGAAGAAGAACACGATTCTTAGATCTGGTGAACACATTGATCCTGGAGGAGATAAGATGGACCTGCCTGGCCGGATGAGTGTCCTGCTCCCTTCTTTCCCGAGGAACTGCTGGGAAGCTGCACATTTGGTGTAAGAGGACTGAATTCCCACGTGGCCAGTTGTGGGCCAGGAAAGCAGGAATGCCTTCACAGCTCTGCTAGAATCTCTAAAGCAAGTCTTGCAGTGTGTTTACATTCTTAGTTAAGTACTTGGCATGCTCACCGGTCCATCACCCAGCTGTGCATGTCACTGTGCATGTCTGTCTCCACAGACAGTGTGGAGAAATCGTTGCCCACCAAATCAGTTGCAGAGCCCAGGGGAAGCTCAACACTGCTGTCTTAGAAATTTTCCCTAGAGACAGATTTGTTTCTGCGATAAATTAAATACGGGAATTCCAGCATCCTTCCTATCAAATCATATGCTTAATTTATACATTTAATTTTGGAAGTGCCCTTTTTTTGTGAGCTCACTGCCCAATTATACTTGTTAGGGAAGGAGATTTATATGGTGCAATATCATAGAACCCCTCTGACTTCAGGTAGGCACAGGTGTGGAGTCAGAGAGCACCCTGACATCCAAAAGGAGCCTGGACTCCCAGCAACTTCTTGCAACCTTCTCTGTGTCCCAGGACCCTTCCTCCCACTTCCTCATTTACTTCTCATCCAATCAATCATAAGGAGCAAATGTTTCTGAACGGCCCAGGAGAAAATGATGAATGATAATGAACCACAGAGGCCCTGTGGCTGAACTGCTGCCTCCCCAGTTTAACTTTTTAAATGGCAAGAGCCTCTCTGATATCCACCACCAGCCGTCCCTTGATGAAGAGCCAGTGTTTCCATACAGGAGTGCTGTATTTGTGCAGCTGTTGTTCTAGCCATCCCAACAAGGAAGGTGAAATACTTGAGTGATTGGAACTTTTAATCAAGCCCTGTTCTCTCTGGACATGTGCACGTCAAGCCTGTCTCTCCCTTGCTTTTTCAGCAAACACGCTCTCAGCAGTGAGTGCATGGACTGCATTTCCTCACCTGCAGAAAGCAATGGTTGTAACCCAAACAGCTCTTTCAAAGACCCCAACCTCCCCAGCCTTCAGTGGACTGGGCCTGAGCAAATACACAGATGTCTTCAGTGACAAGAGGTCAGGCGCTGTTTGTTTATTTTTCGTCTTTGCTTGGGTTGTGTGTATGACAATTCTCAGACTGAAATCACTCATTGGCCTATGACAGACTTTCACGGAGCACTTATTCAAGCCTCACAACTTGATTTTGTTACTAAGAAAAGGCATCATCTCATTTTTCTATTTAGTGCAATTAATAAACACAGGATAGTAGCAATATAGAAACTGATACTCACAAAAACACACCTTCAACAGTTTTAGCTAAAAGACCTAATCAACATATCGGTTCATTGGACCTTTTGGTTCATAAACCCCCAAGGTAGCAATAGGTCTGTATTTAATATGATTCCACTCTTTAATCTGTTATTATCTTTATTTGTGGCACTTAATATACATAACGGCACCTGAAATAAATACCTATGGTCATTTTTGACCTCACCCTAGTTCTGTTACTGAAGTCTGTTCTCACAGAAAATAGTATACCATCTTTACATGTTCATCCATTCATTAATTTACTGTCTGGGTTTTGCTGAAACTGAGACAGAACTGAGGTGCCTTCTGAGCCTTTGCTACCCTGGCCTGTGGTCTAATGGATCAGACCAGCCACTGAGCACTGGCAGAATGACGAGAACACAATTCTTTCTGAGAATGCAGTCATATTAAAGGGTACAGCTAACCCAATGCAACACAAAGTCAGAATAGTTCTATAAATGTATCTTTTTGGTGCAAGTTTGGTCCTCCTTGGCTTTATTTTATCTTAGAGAACATCTGATTAAGCCAATTAAATGTATCAGTGAATAAAGAATATATAATTTTCATTAGGTACTTTGTATCATAAACTTAAGGTATTGCCCATGGCCAAATTACTAGAGTTTGGTTGCTGAACTGTTCTGCTTTTTTTATACCAAAAAAAAAAAAGGTTATTATGTGTATATTGAATTTTAGGGTATTACTGTTGTTTTCTTTTCCCCACATCTAAATTATTGTTCACTAAATCAAATATTTTGTAAGTTGAATAACATTTTCATCATCAAACCATCAAGGAATTGCATTTATTTAGTCTTTTATTTAGTCTTGCTGGTTAGATGAAGGTGGCTGATTGAGAAGTTCAAGGGCAGAGGTATTTTAACTTGTCCAGAAATGGGTCTCCAAGTAGGAGGTTAGATGCTATTAAGTAATATTCTGCCATTCTTCTTTAATCTATATTTCCTATTCGAGGAAACATATAAATAAATTATTATAGGTACTTCTTATCCAGTTATTTCAAAAAGGCAGAAAATATAATAATATGAAGCCAGGGTGACTTTAATATTTATTAACTAGAGCAGGGGTCAGCAAACTATGGCCTACAGACCAGCTACCTTATTTTTAAAATAAAGTTTTATTGGGACATAGCCACACTTACTTGTTTACATATTGTCTATGGTTGTTTTCAAGCTAAAGAGCAGAGCTGAGTAGCTGTAACAGGGACAATATGGCCCACAAAGCCTAAACTATTTACTGTATGGCTTTTTAAGAAGAGTCTGGGGATGCCTGTGACAGAGCCCTCATTAAATAGACTCCGTAAAAACATAGCTCTAGACCTATGACAAGTGATAACTATGATAAATGATAAACCGGTTTTCAAGATCTGGATGTAACTTCTATGTCAAAACAGAAATTTTCAAATTAATTTCTTATAATTTGAATGGAAAGATATTTTACTGTTTTCAAGTGTGTTGAAATTTGGTTCTTTTATTTAGAATATTTTCTAATATTAAGATATG
>NW_026521388.1:0-8293 GCF_021234435.1 Artibeus jamaicensis
CATTTTCTTTTTCTTTTTTTTTTAATTTAAAATTTTTTTATTGATTATGCTGTTACAGTTGTTCTATTCCCCCCTTCATTCCCCTCCACCCCTACCCCCCATCCCCACCGTTATCCCTCCTTTAGTTTATGACCATGTGTCTCAATTCCTTTAGATTCTATATTTCCCATGCCATTCTTGCCCCCCCATCTATTTTCTATCTACTGTCTATGCTACTTATTTTCTGTACCTTCTCCCCCCCTTCTCCTCCTCCCACTCCCCTGTTGCTAACCCTCCTTGAGATCTTCATTTCTATGTTTCCACTCCTGATCTAGCTGTCCTTTTAGTTTGCTTTCGTTTTAGGTGTGGTTGTTAATAACTGTGAGTTTGCTGTCCTTTCACTGTTCATGTTTCTTTATCTTCTTTTTCTTGGATAAGTCCCTTTAACATTTCATATAATAAGGGCTTGGTGATGATGAACTCCTTGAATTTGACCTTATCTGAGAAGCACCTTATCTGTCCTTCCATTCTAAATGAAAGTTTTGCTGGATAGAGCAATCTTGGTTGTAGGTCTTTGGATTTCATGACTTGGAATACTTCTTTCCAGCCCCTTCTTGCCTGTAAGGGTCTCTTTTGAGAAATCTGCTGACAGTCTGATGGGGACTCCTTTGTAGGTGACTGTCCCCTTAGCTCTTGCTGCGTCTAGGATTCTCTCCTTCATTTTAATTTTGGCTAATGTAATCATGATGTGCCTTGGTGTATTCCTTCTTGGGTCCAACTTCTTTGGGACTCTCTGAGCTTCCTGGATTTCCTGGAAGTCTATTTCCTCTGCCAGATTGGGGAAATTCTCCTTTATTATTTGTTCAAATAAGTTTTCCATTGGTGGCTGTGCCTTTCCCCTTCTGGTACCCCTATAATTCGGATGTTGGAGCATTTAAAGATGTCCTGGAGGTTCCTAAGACTCTCCTCATTTCTTTGAATTCTTGCTTCTTGACTCTTTTCTGTTTGGCCATTATTTGCTTTCTTCTGGTCCACTCCATTGATTTGAGTCCCAGTTTCCTTTTCATCTCTATGGGTTTCCTGTGGAATTCCATTAATTTCCCTTAGTTTAGTCTTCATATGTTTCTCTAATTTGTGGCTATAGTCAACCAGATCTATTAGGATCCTGATGACCAGTGTTTTAAACTGTGTGTCTGAGAGTTTTGCTATTTCTTTGTCGCTTAGATTTATCTCTGGGGCTTTGAGGTCTTCCTGTGACATTTTTGGTCTGTTCTGGCCCTTTAAATGTGAGAAGCGGCGCCTTGGACTCCCAGGTCGCTGGGTTGTGACGCTGTATGTGGGGGTGTGGTCAGAGCGGGGAAATGGCGGCCCCCTCTGCTGTTTCTCACAGCTGGGTGAGGATTAGCGTCTTAGGTGGTTTACCTGGGCCAGGCCACTCAGAGTCGCTGGGTTATGACGCTGCATGTGGAGGTGGAGTCAGAGCGGGGAAATGGCGGAGCCCTCCACTGCCGCTTGCCGTGGGGACCCGCCGGCCTGGTCCAACCGCCCACTCCCTCGCCTGTCCGCCCACGCACAAATGCGCGACCACAGTCAACACGCAGCACCACTCCCCCGCTGTCTCCCCCGCGGTCGCTGGCCTGGTGGCTCGCTGGGTCGCTCACTAGGTCCAACCCTGCACCTGGATTCTGCGCGTCTGGATTCCGCGCCTGACCAAGACCTGTGCAATCCCGCTTCACCAGCCGCTGGTTTCGCCCCTTACCGGTCAGACTGAAGAATTTGTTGTTAACGGACTTCCGAAAAGTTCAATTTTCCGTGTTCTGGCTGTGTTTTCTGTTGCTAATATTTAGTTGTCTCTAAACTTGGTTGTGTGAGAAGGCACGGCACATCCACCTATGCCTCCATCTTGGCGGAAGTCCAACATGCTGCATTTTCCTGGAGTGTTTGTTACTCTTGGAGATTGAGAAAGAATTGAGAGTAAATGTAATTGAAAGGACGGTTTTTATGTAAAAACCAACAACAACCCCATTATGGAGCAGAATGCAGACTTCACATTGGCTGGAGAACAGGCACCAGAAGGCCTGGGCAGGCCTCTCTGAAGTGCTCTGCCCAGATCCAACGGGCTCCTCGGGGCCCCTGGGGACAGACAGGCCAGGAGAAAAGCGCAAAGCCTAGGATTTTAGCTTTAAACCCTTAAACTGAATTAAAATGACTTGGGAAAATTTGGAGGTCTAGCAGATGATTTGGGGTCTTTGGGAACATGATTTTAGGTCATAGAATATTTTAAATAACTCTGAACCACCAGCTAGAAGGTGGTTTCTTTTTCATTCCAATGTCCGCTCTTCTGGTTATGTCCAAAAGAAATTATTCGGGTGGTGCTAGTCTATCTTTAACGCCTTTTGACCACCTACTAACTCTCTTTGAACCTAGAGAGAGCAGTGAGGCAACAACGATAACCAGCGAGAACTTAATAACATTGTTTTATTTCTACTGCATTTATTTTTTTGCAGATATCTCCTTAGGGCAATTATTACTGATTTCCCATAAGATGCTCCGTAAAGTTTCTTTTCCCCCAGAATTCATTTTATTAAAAAAAACCCCACACAGTTTATACAAAAAAAAAAAAAAGACACAGTGTGCACAAGATAACAGGTAGGACAAGAATTATTAAAGTAGGAAGCCCTGGATCTATTGCAATAATAATAAAGTAACGTTTGTGCACCCCTAAACCCATGACTATGAAATTGGTGCCTACCACATACATACTTAATTCCTTTCTTTAGGCTTAAGCTAACTCAGTAGAGATTTTCTTCCCTGGAACCCAAAGAGTCTTGAGTCAGAAACAGGACCTTGTTAGTAGCAGAGTTAAACAATGAAGGCAAACGAAGCAGGACACAAGGAAAAGGAAGAGAAGAAGACACCCAGACTGGGGCACAGAGGCTCAGCCTCCCTCCCGGGGCTGCCTGTGTTACCCCAGTGAGGTCACCGGTGACCCACATGCCGGGCACCACACACAGGCACACTGGCCCGTCCTGTCAGATCACGGCAGATCAGCAGATCGCAGCTGTTCTGAATTTGCCCGCTGATGCCGGGGCCCTCCAGCAGCCCAGGAAATGAGGACTCAGCGACTATTGGTGAGTAGTGCTGTGGCTATTTCGAAGCCATGAGTACTGCCAGCAAGTCCCCACCAAGCACCACTTAGGGATTCTGTAGAAATGTCCTCTGGGCTTGTCATTAGCTATACTTGTCACTCTACCCTAACATCTGTTCTACCTTTTAGACTGTTAGCCCTGCCTTTTCTCCCTTCCTCTCCCCCTCCCTCCCTCTCTCCCTTCCTTCCTTCCTCCCTTCTATTCTTTCCTCCTTCCTTCATTCCATGTTTATTTATTGAGCATCCCCTGCATGCTAGCCTCTAGAAATAGATGCATACACATTATAGATTCATTAATTTGCTCATTCAGTGATTTATTTGACAGTAAGCATGTATTGAGTGCCTGCTGTATGCCAGACACTAGAGTACTGATACATATTATTCATTCAATAAACATGTATTGAACATCTGTGTGCCCTGCTCTGGAGGCACTGATATGTATCATTCATTCACTCACTCACTCACTCACTCACTCATCTGTTCACTATGCATGTATTGAGCACCTGTTGTGTGCCTGGCAGTCAAAGTGCTATTACTTGTTCATTCATCCATTAACTATGCACGTATTGGATGCCAGGCATCTGGACTGTCCTGGGCTGCATCAGGGAACACGACTGCCAGAGCCTCTGACTTCATGGAACTTTCGTTCACACGGATCCTCGCAGTCACCTTTGGAAAGAGATTATTTTCATTTCCAAAGTAGCACAGTGATGGTTGAAGTATTGGTAGTTGAGTGATTTGTTCGGGATCAGCAGAGTCCAAACTGAAGCCAGGACTTCTAACCCCAAATGCTGTACTGTGAACAAGCCACTCCCCTCCTCCAGGGCCTTCGATGGCTCCACATTACCTCTGGCAGAGAACATACATGCACCAGGCAGGTGTGATGCAGCAAGGGCAGGTGAGCCTGGGTGAATGGAAAAGGACTGACCTGCCTTGTCAGCCTCTACTCAGCTATGCCCAAAAGTTACCATCATGGGCCCTGGCCAGGTAGCTCAGTTGCTTGGTTAGAGCATTGGTCTGATATGCCAAAGGTTGCAGGTTCAATTCCTGGGTCAGGACACATGCGAGAATCAACCAGTGAATGCATAGTTAAGTGTAACAACAAAATGATGATTCTCTCCCTCAGTCTCTAAAATCAAAAGTTACCATCATGGAATGTGGATCCTCAGCTGCAAACAGGCCAATTAAAAAAAACATAACTCTTGTATTTTTATGCAAAATATCTCATTTTTTAAATAGAGGTAACTGACTCGGAACCCTGTGAGGCATTGTATGGGATAAAGAATACACATTTGTGGACCATATTTGGCCCGCGTGAAGCCTCATCAGCTTGCAACCTGGAGCTTGGAAAGGCTCCCAGCTCCTGCTCCAAGGAACTAAAAGTCTCGCTGCCATTTGGGTGGTAGGCCTGTCACCCCGAGGAGCTTGCTCAGTGATGTACAGGTGACTCTCTCTCTTAACTGAACCCCCTAAACCAGGTATTCTTCAGTCATGCTCACGTACAAAGAAAAATAGTCACAAGGCAAGGAAGCCTGGGGAATCTTCAAAACACTGAAATGAGAGGCCCCCTGGTCACCTCCTTTCCCTCCTTAGGAATAACGTGGACCTGCAGGCTTTGAACTAGAAAATGGCCTGGTCACGTGCTATGGTTGTTGTTCCTGGAGTTCCAACCAATAAGTCACCAATGATCATGGGCTAACCAAGCATCAGTAAACATGGCTCTGACCCACACTGCCTTCTTTAAACAGCACTATGAGCTCTGATGTTGTCACCCCGATTTTGCAGAAGGGAAAGCTGAGGCTCGGGGGAGGTGGAGTAACCTGCTCCAGGTTCACTAGGATGCAAACCTGGTTGCGTTTATTTCCAAACCTTCAAGCCTGCACACCCAACGTCGCCCCTACCTTTCGGTAGCTGCCACAAGCCCCCAGGCTCCAGAAACTTCTGTAGGAACTGAAGCAGCCCACTGAGTCCCAACCCCATATGTGAGTCCCCTGCAAAGTCACGAGCGGACACCCTCACAGAAACCTCCCAGCTGGGCGGAGGCAGACCAAGGAGCTAAGAGATTTTTAGTGCTCACCAAAGCTCGCCAGCTGCCCAGCTCGCCCGCTGCTCCTGGAGGGGAGTTCTGGGGAAGGTTCATAATTAGAGCCTGATCCACCTTCCTGAGGTTGGCCCGGAACTCCATGCAGGAGACAAGGGGGACTTTGCAGTCTTGGGGGTGCTTTCTCTCCTCTGTCCCTGGTCGTAAGCCAGCTTGCATGGGCTGTGAAATTTAGCAAGCTGGTCAGAAGAGCTGGGAAACACCCAGGCAACCCCCCCAAACTTTATTTATTTGAGGTGGATGACTGTCCTACCGATCAACTGAATTCTGGGAACAAGTCAGCCATGTCTCCCAGCAGCCATGGTCAGGGGGAAGGAAAGATATCAACCTTGGAGCAAGACACACCCGCATTTTCAGCCTGGCAAGTGATGGGAATAATAATGGACATTTTTGAAATGCTTCCTTTGGGTCGAGGGCCCATTTACTCTTCATAACAGCCCAAAGGGAGAGGCTACCATGGCCTCATTTACAGATAAGGCAGCTGAGACACAGCCAGGTTCAGGGACTTGCCAGAGGCCACGCAGCCTATCACTGGAGGAGATGAAATTTGTTTTTTTTTAAATATATTTATTGATTATGTCATTACAGTTGTCCTATTCCCCCCCTTCATTCCTCTCTACCCTGCACACCCCTCCCCCACCTTCCCCACCCTTTCATTTATGTCCATGTGTCTCAAGTTCTTTAGATTCTATATTTCCCCTACTATTCTTGCCCTCCCCCCTATTTTCTACCTACCGTCTACGCTACTTATTCTCTGTACCTTCTCCCCCTTCTCCTTCTCCCACCCCCCTGTTGCTAACCCTCCATGTGATCTTCATTTCTATGGTTCTGCTCCTGATCTAGCTGTCCTCTTAGTTTGCTTTTGTTTTAGGTGTGGTTGTTGATAACTGTGAGTTTGCTGTCCTTTCACTGTTCATCTTTTCTATCTTCTTCTTCTTAGACAAGTTCCTTTAACATTTCATATAATAAGGGCTTGGTGATGATGAACTCCTTGAACTTGACCTTATCTGAGAAGCACTTTATCTGCCCTTCCAATTCTAAATGAAAGCTTTGCTGGATAGAGCAATCTTGGATGTAGGTCTTTGGATTTCATGACTTGGAATACTTCTTTCCAGCCCCTTCTTGCCTGGAAGGTGTCTTTTGATGAGGAGATGAAATTTGAATCTAAGCAGTTTGGTCTCAGAGCCCATTCTTATCATGATGATGTTATATCAATATTTCATTTGTTCAAGTGAGCCCCTTATTGAGCAAATGAGCAAATATTGAGATGTGGGTTGAATGGTCCCCAGGTGATAACGGTAAGAGGATGAAGACATAACTCTTCCCAAGAAGGTCACTGGCACTGTCTGCCCATTCCCTCTCAGGGCCTGGTTTCTCAACCTTGTCACTGTTCACATCTGGCAATTCTCTGTGGTGGGGACTGTCCTGGGCACTGTGGGATTTCACACAGAATCTCTGACGTCTACTGGCTAGGTGCCGGTAGCGCCCCTCCCCTTGGTTGTGACAATCTGAAGACATTGCTAAGTTGCAGGGAGGCAAAATTCACCCCCTTCTTTGAGAACCACTGTTGTAGAAGGTTCCAAAATGTGTTTCAAAGTCACAAGATTCAGTAAATGGCATTACTGAAAACCCATCTATGAAACTTTTTCAAATCCAAGCTTAGCGCTTTCTCCTCTGAGGCTCATCATAAACACAAAGGCATCTATATTCTAGAGGATGAGTCACTGCCCTCGGTGGCAGGATAAACACACTCTTCCAAGGGAAGCCAGGATCCTACGCTATAGTGACCTTTGTGGACTTTTCGGGTAAACAAAGACGATAATACATCAGTCAAGTCAGTTGGTCTGGAGAGAAGGGGAGATGGTCAAAAATAGAAACAAGATCTTATTCTCATCCACCCAGCTCAGTGAGAAGAAATATTTATTGAGTGCCTGCTAGAAGCTAGGTGCTGTGTCAAGTACTGGGGCCACCTCTGTGAACAATGCAGGCACTGCCCCTTTCCTCCGGCAGTTGACTAAATTCACCTATCCATCTTCAAGCTCTGTGCCTATGGCAGACATCACTAATCAATCACAGCACTATCCACTGAGGCTTCTGACTCTTCCAATCCATGTTCCTGACATCCCCTACCAAATGATTAGAACAGACCCAAGGAACAAAAACCCATTTGCCCTTTAGTTTGGGGAATTTAATAAATGGTAGCTGTTAATATCAGTTATTATCGAATCCAATCTGCTTCACTATAAATAAGGAAACTGAGGCCCAAGGTGAGGGAATGACTTGGTTTAGTCACCCAGTGGCAAATTCAGGCCCCAAATTAAGGTATTTTTACACCTTTCCCCCTATAGTCTTCATGGCTTCAGAATTCAGCATGTGGATGACAGAATTGGGGGCCCAGTAAAATTCCTCATTACAGGTTCCTGAATTTTTCTATGCATGCACATGTTTGTCTTGAGAACAAGTAAATAAAAAATGTTTTTAGCCAGAGACAGAGGAATGAGTTGTTTGTCCCCACACCCAGCCTGCTCAGGAAGAAGCTATGCTAAGATCTCAGAAGAGCTTTTTTCTTTCATTATTTCATAGGCCTGAAGATTAACATTCAGTCCAGCAGCAGACAGCCCCTCAAGCCCAGCTCCACCACAGAAATGGTTTTATTTGATTTTAAAAAGTTCTCTTTCCTTCTCCCTTCTTTCCCTTCCTCTTCCTTTCTTCCCTTCCCCTTCCTTCCTCCCTCTCTCCCTCCCTCTGTCCAGATCCCATTCTGCTCTATCATCCAACCAGAAAACCTCTAAAGTAATGACTCATACCCTCCAGAAACAGGAAGTGGGTGGGAGGGTAGACAGACACAGAGTCTAGAAAGCTGTCCGCCGCAGACCACAGTAATCCAGGCTCTACTCTCTCTAGGACGTCTGGAGAGGCCTTGCCAACTCACCTCTCCTAAAACCATCCAAGATCCTCTGGGCTACGTTGGCTATGGCCGGTTTCCCATCCTTGCCCCCTCTGTCCCTGCCACAGCCACTTCCTGGTGGTTTCATCAGTCAACACCTCCCATATATCTGCTCAGC
>NW_026521389.1:0-2467 GCF_021234435.1 Artibeus jamaicensis
CCGCTGAGGCAGGGCGCCCCTAGCGGAGGGCCGTCCCCAGTGAGATGGGGCTCTCACCCTGCGGCCAGCTCCAGACTCTGCCGGCTGAGGCTTGGGCTTTCTAGGGACCCTTCCCGCATGGCCACGCCCCCTGGCAGTGGGTGTGTGTTTCTGGGTGGTGGAGGTCATGTCCTGGAGCCTGTTCCAAACAGCCATGCATGCGTACATACGTACGTGTGTGTGTGTAAGACAATCTGACTTACATGTTTTCTAACTCGTCCCTAGAATAATAGCTAAGCTTAAGCATATATTGAACACATTTAAAAGCAGAGGCAAGCTTCGCAGCGGAAGGGCAAGCAGGAGTGGGGCCGCAGGTTTACCTGGGCCCCGGGAGGGGTCGGGCTTCCAGGAAGAGCACCGGCGGTACTCTGGCCCTCACCCTCTATAGTCTGATCCGTAGCTTTCTAGGAAAAGCGCGGGCAACTCCGGAGACTCCAGGGACTGGAGCCTAACACCCAGGAATTCACACGTGAGATTGAGGCGCGGCTGACGCGTGTCAACAACTGAGAGAGCTGTACACTCTAAAACTCTTCTGGACTTCCGCCAAGATGGAGGTATAGGTGGATGTGCCGTGCCTTCTCACACAACCAAGTTTAGGGACAACTAAATATTAGCAACAGAAATCACAGCCAGAACACGGAAAATTGAACTTTTCAGAAGTCCGTTAACAACAAATTCTTCAGCCTGACTGGTAAGGGGCGAAACCAGTGGCTGGTGGAGCGGGGTTGCACAGGAGGACTCGGTCAGACTGGCTCAGGCGCGGAATCCAGACTCGCGGAATCCAGGCGCAGGGTTGGACCTAGTGAGCGACCGAGCAAGTGACCAGGCGAGCGACCGGGAGGAGACAGCGGGGAAGCGGTGCTGCGTGTTGACTGTGGTCGTGCATTTGTGCACGGGCAGTCAGGCGAGGGAGTGGGCAGTTGGACCGGGCCCGGTGGGTCCCCGCGGCAAGTGGCAGTGAAGGGCGCCGCCATTTCCCGCTCTGACCACGCCCCACATACAGCGTCACAACCCAGCGACCTGGGAGTCCAAGGCACCGCTTCTCACACTTAAAGGGCCAGAACAGACCAAAAATGTCGCAAGATCTCAAAGCCCCAGAGCCCATAGATCTAAGTGATGAAGAAATAGCAAAACTCTCAGACGCACAGTTTAAAACACTGGTCATCAGGATCCTCACAGAACTGGTTGATTATAGCCACAAATTAGAGAAACATATGAAGGCGAAACTAATTGAAATGAACGGAATTGCACAGGAAACCAATAGCGATGAAAATGAAACTGGGACTCAAATCAATGGAGTGGACCAGAAGAAAGCAAATAATGGCCAAACAGAAAAGAGTCAGGAAGCAAGAATTCAAAGAAATGAGGAGAGTCTTAGGAACCTCCAGGACATCTTTAAACGCTCCAACATCCGGATTATAGGGGTACCAGAAGGGGGAAAGGCACAACCACCAGTGGAAAACGTATTTGCACAAATAATAAAGGAAAATTTCCCCAATCTGGCAAAGGCAATAGACATCCAGGAAATCCAGGAAGCTCAGAGAGTCCCAAAGAAGTTGGACCCAAGAAGGAACACACCAAGGCACATCATAATTACATTAGCCAAAATTAAAATGAAGGAGAGAATCCTAGAAGCAGCAAGAGCTAAGGGGACAGTCACCTACAAAGGAGTCCCCATCAGACTGTCAGCAGATTTCTCAAAAGAGACTTTACAGGCAAGAAGGGGCTGGAAAGAGGTATTCCAAGTCATGAAATCCAAAGACCTACAACCAAGATTGCTCTATCCAGCAAAACTTTCATTTAGAATGGAAGGACAGATAAGGTGCTTCTCAGATAAGATCAAATTCAAGGAGTTCATCATCACCAAGCCCTTATTATATGAAATGTTAAAGGGACTTATCTAAGAAAAAGAAGTTAAAGAAACATGAACAGTGAAAGGACAACAAACTCACAGTTATTAACAACCACACCTAAAATGAAAGCAAACTAAAAGGACAGCTAGATCAGGAGTAGAAACATAGAAATGAAGATCTCAAGGAGGGTTAGCAACAGGGGAGTGGGAGGAGGAGATGGGGGAGAAGGTACAGAAAATAAGTAGCATAGACAGTAGATAGAAAATAGATGGGGGGGCAAGAATAGCATGGGAAATATAGAATCTAAAGGACTTGAGACACATGGTCATAAACTAAAGGGGGGTAATGGTGGGGATGGGGGGGTATGGTGGAGGGGAATGAAGGGAATAGAACAACTGTAACAGCATAATCAATTAAAAAAAACTCTTCTTTGATAAATCAAGTGTTTCTAAATGTTAACATCTGGGAAATTTGGGCAAAGGATATATGGGAGTTCTTTGTACCATATTTGCAACTTTTTGTTAATATTCAAATTATTTCAAAATAAAAAGTTTTTTAAATGTTAAAAAAAAAAA
>NW_026521390.1:0-5680 GCF_021234435.1 Artibeus jamaicensis
TTTTTTTAATTTATTTATTTTTTGAATTGATTATGCTGTTGCAGTTCTATTCCCCCTCCAGTCCCCTCCCCCTGCCCCCCACCCCCACCATTACCCCCCTTTAGTTTATGTCCATGTGTCTCAAGTCAGGTTCTATATTTCCCAAAACTATTCTCCCCCCCCCCCATCTATTTTCTATCTACTGTCTATGCTACCTGTTTTCTGTCCTTCTCCCCCTTCTCCTCCTCCCATTCCCCTGTTGCTAACCCTCCATGAGATCTTCATTTCTATGTTTCCACTCCTGCTCTGGCTGTCCCTTTTAGTTTTGCTTTCGTTTTAGGTGTGGTTGTTAATATTTGTAGGTTTGTTGTCCTTTCACTGTTCATGTTTCTTTATCTTCTTTTTCTTAGATAAGTCCCTTTAACATTTCATATAATAAGGAGCTTGGTGATGATGAACTCCTTGAATTTGGTCTTATCTGAGAAGCACCTTATCTGTCCTTCCGTTCTAAATGAGAGTTTTTGCTGGGTGAAATCTTGGTTGTAGGTCTTTAGATTTCATGACTTGGAATATTTCTTTAGCCCCTTCTTGCCTCTTAAGGTCTCTTTTGAGAAATCTGCGCAGCCTGATGGGGACTCTCCCTTTGTGAGTGATTGTCCCCTTAGCTCTTGCACCTTTGCAGGATTCTTTCATTTTAATTTTGGCTAATGTAATTATAATATGCCTTGGTGTGTTTCTTCTTGAGTCCAACTTTTTTTGTTTTCTCTGGGCTTCTTAGTTCTTGGAAGTCTATTTCCTTTGCTTAATTCAGGAAATTTTCTTTTATTATTTGTTCAAATAGTTTTTCCACTGGTGGTTGTGTCTTTTCCCCCTTCTGGTACCCTATTTCAGGATATTGGAGCGTTTAAAGATGTCCTGGAGGTTCTAAGACTCTCCTCATTTCTTTGAATTCTTGCTCCTTGACTCTTTCTGTTTGTCCATTTTCTTTCTTCTGGTCCACTGCATTGATTTGAGTCCCAGTTTCCTTTTCATCTCATAAAGTTCCTGTGGAATTCCATTCATTTCCCTTAATTTAGCCTCCATATGTTTCTCTAATTTGTGGCTGTAATCCACCAAATCTGTGAGAGGTGATGACCAATGTTTGACCTGTCTGGGGATTTTGCTATTTCTTCGTCATTTAGATTTATCTCTGGGGCTTTGAGTTCTGCCTGCGACATTTTTGGTCTGTTCTGGCCCTTTAAGTGGGACAAGCGGCGCCTTGGAGTCCCAGGTCGCTGGGTTGTGAGGCTGTATGTGGGGGTGTAGTCAGAGCGGGAAATGGCGCGCCGCCGCCGCCGCCGCCGCCCGCCCAGCCGCCGCTGCTAGCTGCCGCCGGGGTCCGCCGCCAGGCGGTCCACCGCTCACTCCCTCACTGACGCGTAGCAGGCACCCCACAGTCAACTCGTTGCCACCGCCTCCCCACTGTCGCTCCCCCTGTAGGCTGCTGGCGGCTTTCTTGGGTCCAATCCTGCTGGGTTTGGAACCCGCGCGACTCGAATTCGCGCCCGGTCCGCGAGCCCTTTTGTGGAGTCCTCACCACCCAGCAGTTTACGCCCCTTACCGGTCAGGCTGGAAAATTTGTTGTTGACGGACTTCCGAAAAGTTCAGTTTTCCGTGTTCTGGTGTGTTTTGTGATGCTAATATTTAGTTGTCCCTAAACTTGGTTGTGAGAGAGACGGGCACATCCAGCTAAACCTCCATCTTGCTTGGAAGTCAGAATAAGAAAAAGTAATTGAGAAATCCAGAAAATTGAGAAAGTAATATAACTCTCCATGAGTTACAGCATAATGATCAACATAGAGAGGTGAGAGGGCTCAGAAAGGAAATCATGTTGAAGGAAGCAGAAAGTATGACATGCTTGAGGTCGAAGGTGAAATCTGCGTTCCTGTAGCCAGGACAAAAGCACTGGAGAGAGGAGCTGTCATGACCTTATCAGTCAGTCTTGCTGGTAGCTGCTACCGAGTATGTGTGCATATTAGTCTTATCAGCTTCAAACAGTGAGTCATCCTTGCAAATAAAATTAATACCCACAAATTTATATGCGATATTATACAAATCCTATGAATGATGTTCAGAAATAGAATTTTGGAAGCAAATTTAACCCCTTAAATTGGCAGTTTGACATGTGGTTTTATGTAGTGCTAGTCTGTGTTAATCTTTTTGGGAGACCTAAATGCCCTTAGTTATTAAAATACCACCAATAATATTCATGTATACATGTTTCCAGTATTTGGCTATTCACTACGATCTGCAGTACTTAGTATGTACTAATATACATAATATTTATGTTATTTAAACAATTTTAGACACCCATAATAATGAGTAAAGTGTGCAAAGAACATTGAAAATATTTTAAGAATTACTTATAAGTTTATGAATTCCTAAAAATTCCCAGGATTTCCAATTTCTCATTCTCCACATATTGAAGACCAAAGAAACCATACAGGAAGTATGCATTTATTCATGTCTGTAACGTTTTAATTATAACTAATAAGTGTTGATAGAGAAATCTACATAAGGAAATTTCTGCATGAGAGAGATTAGATAACAACACATCCTGAGCAGTTTGTTTTATGGATATGGGACAGGTCAAAATAACCCGCAGTACCACATTATCAAAAAATCTAGGACTTCCAGCCAAGATGGAGACACAGATAGACACACTGTACTCCTTGCGCAGCCAAAGAAAGACAACAACAATTTAAAAACAAAAAAACAGAACTGACAGAAAATTGAACTGTATGGAATTTCAACAACCAAGGAGTTAAAGAAGAAGACACATTCATCCAGACTAATAGGAGGGCAGGGGCGGTCATGTGGAGAGGACTCGCAGCAAGGTGACAGCTGGTGGACCTCTGGATTGTGGAGCAGGGCGGTACAAGGATGTAGCTGGCCAGCAAGATTGTGGCAGCCGCTGGTGGAGTGTGTGGTCCATTCATGCACAGATAAATTGGGAGGAACAATTCTGGTGAGACACAGACCACACAGTAAAGTTCCAGTGAGGGAAATAAAGCCTCAAACCACTGATTAACAACACCGGTGGGGACTTCCATCCAAAGATGGAGCGTAGGTGGAAATACCTTGGAATCTGTGCACAACCAAATCTAAAAACAACAAAGTTTTAACAATAATAAATGCAACCAAACCACACAGAAAAGTAGGCAATGAGTCCGAAAACAAACGAAATGCTCAGCTAAACCGGTAGAGGCGCGAAGCCAGCAGTGGAGCGGGTCGGGCCAAAAAGATCCCTGACCTGGGCAGCTCACAGGCAGCTGAAGGCATGGATCCCAGGTGCCAGCTACGGGCGGACACAGGAAGAGGCGCAGCTGGCTGTCTGCAGTCCATAGCATTTGCGTGCAGATAAACCAGTGAAGAGGTGAGCATTGAGACCGCACAGAGCAAGGTGGCAGGCTCACACATTTCTGCTCAGATAAACAGGCGGGAGAGAGTGGTGGGACTGACTGGGTGAGGCGGAGAGGACTGCCATTGCTCCCTCTCTGTTGTACAACTCACAAACCAGCAACCTGGGTGGTCCTGCCCTGAGTGAACACCTAAGGCTCCACTCCTTATACATAACAGGCACAAACAGATAAAAATATGGCTCAAGAGGCAACTCAGAGCCCCTGAGACAATAAATCAGTGATGAAGAAATAGCCAAACTTTCAGATGCACAGTTCAAAACACTGAGATGGGATGCTCACAGAACCTTGATTTTAGTCACAAATTAGAGGAACATATAAGATAAACTAATTGAAATGAATGGTAATGCACAGGAAACCAATAGTAATGGAAAGGAAACTGGGACTCAAATCAAGGGAGTAGACCAGAAGGAAAGAAAAAAATGACCAAACAGATAAGGATAAAGAAACAAAAATTTTAAAAAATGAGGAGAAGGCTTAGGAACTTCCAGGACATCTTTAAACGCTCCAACATCTGAACTATAGGGGTACCACAAGGGAAGAGGAACAGTCACGAGTGGAAAACTTATTTGAACAAATAATAAAGGAGAACTTCCCCAATCTGGCAAAGGAAATCCGGGAAGCTAGGGAGAGTCCCAAAGAGTTGGACCCAGAAGGAACACACCAAGGCACATCATCATTATATTAGCCAAGATTAAAATGAAGAAGAGAATCCTAGAAGCATCAAGAGATAGGGGACAGTCACCTACAAAGGGTTCATCAGACTATGCAGATTTCTCAAAGAGACCTTACAGGCAAGAAGGGCTGGGAAGAGGTATTCCAAGTCGTGAAAACCAAAGACCTACAAAAGACCTTATCCAGCAAAGTTTTCATTTAGAATGGAAGGACAGATAAAGTACTTCTCGGAGCTAAGATCAAATTCAAGGAGTTCATCATCACCAAGCCCTTGGTAGGGACTTACCTAAGAAAAAGAAGATAAAAAGATGAACAGTGAAAGGACCCAGCAGCTGCAGTTATCAACAACCACACCTAAAACAAAAGCAAATTAAAGGACAGCTAGATCAGGAGTGAACCATAAATGAAGATCATGTGGATGATTAGCAACAGGGAGTGGGAGAAGGAGAATGGGGAAAGGTACAGAAAATAAGTAGCATAGACAGTAGATAGAAAATAGACAGGGGAGAAATTAAGAATAAAGTAGGGAAATACAGAATCTAAAGAACTTGAAACACGTGTTCATGAACTAAGGGGGGAATGGTGGGGAGGGTGTGCAGGGTGGAGGGAATGGAGGGGAAATAAAACAAATGTATTAAGCATAATCAATTAAAAAAATGTTATAAAAAATAAAAATAAAAACATTGGGTGTTGAGGCAGCAACAGAAATTCCCAGCCTCATAGGAAGTTCATTGTAGAGACCTACACAGGGTCCTAGGGCCCTTGCACCGACCAAGCCACCAGGGAATCAGCACCAGAAAGGCCCAATTTGCTTATGGGAAGTGGGGAAAGTGACTGAAAACTGGCAGAGAGTGGAAGTAAGTATCATTGTTCCCTCTTGGACCCCCCACATACAGTGTCACAAACCAGAGATGTGAGTTATCCCTCCCAGGTGAATACTTAAGGCTTTGTCCCTCACTATAACACATGCGTCAAGACAAAAAAAAAAAAAAAAAGAAGGCCAAAATGAAAGAACAGATCAAAGCTCCAGAAAAAAATACAGCTAAACAATGAAAAGATAGCCAACCTATCAGACACACAGTTCAAAAACACTGGTAATCAAGGATGCTCCTAGAAAGTGGATGAATTTGGTCACAAATTAGACAGAAAAAATGAAGGCTACACTCAGTGAAATACAGGAATATGTACAGGGAACCAATAGTAATGGGAAGAAAACTGGTGTGGACAGAAGAAAGAAAGAAACATTCAACCAGAAAAGAATGAAGAAACAAGAAATAAAAAAAGGAAACACAGGAACCTCCAAGGACATCTTCAAACCTTCCAACATCCTAATTATAGGAGTACCGAAAGAAGAGGAAGAATTGAAAGAAATTCTCAGAAATTGAAAACTTATTTGAACAAATAATAAAGAAGAACTTCCCCAATCTGCCAAAGGAAATAGACTTCCAGGAAATCCAGGAAGCTCAGAGAGTCCCCAAAGTTGGACCCAAGGAGGAACACATAAGGCACATCATAATTATATTAGCCAAGATTAAAATGAAGGAGAGAACCCTAGAGCAGCAAGACAA
>NW_026521391.1:0-4719 GCF_021234435.1 Artibeus jamaicensis
GAGACAGAATTTTTAGTCATGGGCCAGTTAGGGTGTCTATCAGAAATTTCTCTCTTGTTTTATGATGTTGATGATTTTAACAGATTTCTCATTTTTTCATTTTATTTTATTTTTAAATATATTTTATTGATTGTTAATATAGTTCTATTTCCCCCTTTCATTCCCCTCCAATTCTTGCACACCCCCCTGCCATTCCCCCTTTTAGTTTATGACCTCAAGTTCTTTTTTAGATTCTATATTTCCCCTACTATTCTTGCCCTCACCCCTATCTATTTTCTACCTATGTCTATACTACTTTATTTTCTGTACCTTCTCCCCTCTTCTCCTCCCAGCCCACCCCTGTTGCTAACCCTCCATGTGATCTTCATTTCCTATGGTCTACTCCTGATCTAGCTGTCCTCTTAATTTGCTTTTGTTTTGTGTGTGGTTGTTAATAACTGTGAGTTTGGTTGTCCCTTCACTGTTCATCTTTTTTATCTTCTTTTCTTAGGCAAGTCCCTTTAATATTTACATAATAAGGGCTTGGTGATGATGAACTCCCTTTTGAATCTGATCTTATCTGAGAAGCACTTTATCTGCTCTTCCATTCTAAATGAAAGCTTTGCTGGATAGAGTAATCTTATTGTAGGTCTTTGGATTTCATGACTTGAATACTTCTTTCCAGCCCTTCTTGCCTGTAAGGTCTCTTTGGAGAAATCTGCTGACAGTTGTAAACCTTTGTAGGTGACTGTCCCCTTAGCTCTTGCTGCTTCTAGGATTCTCTCCTTCATTTTAATCTTGGCTAATGTAATTATGATGTGCCTTTGGTCCAATTGGGACTCTCTGAACTTCCTGGATTTGAAGTCTATTTCCTTTGCCAGATTGGGGAAGTCTCTCCTTATTATTTGTTCAAAGAAGTTTTCCACTCGTGGCTGTTCCTCTTCCCCTTCTGGTACCCCTATAATTTGGATGTTGGAATGTTTAAAGATGTCCCTGGAGGTTCCTATGTCCTCTTTTTTTTGAATTCTTTGTTTCTTCATCCTTTTCTGTTTGGGCATTTTTTTCTTTCCTTCTGGTCCACTTCCATTGATTTGAGTCCCAGTTTCATTACTATTGGTTTCCTGTGCATTTCCCTTCATTTCAATTAGTTTAGTCTTCATATGTTCCTCACTTTGCACTAAAATCAACCAGTTCTGTGAGCATCCTGATCACCAGTGTTTTGAACTCTATTTGAAAATTTTCTTGGTCACTTAGAATTTGGGCTCTGGGGCTTTCTGAGTTCTTCTTGAGCCATAATATTTTGCTGTTCACGCTCAGTTACATATGAGGAGGGTTTCGGTGTTCTCAGTAGGGGGGCCACCCAGTGTCGCTGGTTTGTTGTGGAGGCGGGTCAGAGAGAGACAATGGCAGTCCCCTGCTGCGGGTTGGTCGTCTCACGCTATTTGTGGTTTATCTGTGCTGCCAAACGTGTGACCACAGTCAGCCCTCAGTGAGTCTGCCCACTGCTACTCCACACCTGGGATCTGCCCACGGCTGCCTGCACACCTGGGTCAATTACCGACGGTCCAGTGATCTTTCCTGCCGACCCCACTCCAATGTGGTTCGCTTTTCTGCTCTGGCTGAAAGGTCGACTGTTGTCAGGCTTCCATATAGTTCAATTCTTGTGGTTTGGCTGCGTTTGTTGCTAAAACTGCTCTTAAACTGGGTTGTAAGTGTAGAAGGGGACAGTGTTTCCATCTACGCTCCATCTTGGCAGAAGTCTCTCAGATTTCTCATTTTCTGAAATGGTCTTGCATTCTCGAGGATAGAAACACCTTAGTTGTTATGTTTATTTTAATACGACTGAAATTGACTTGTTTTTAATTTAGGAATTCCTGGATCTATGCTCAGTGAGAAACTGGTCTGCTGTTTCTTTTTCTGCAGGCAATTTTGTCCAGGTTATGCTTGTTTGGTAAATGTCGGCAGTCTGAGTTTCTCAAAGCATTAGGATGACAACGCCGCCAAGGAGAAGGGGCCTTGGACAGCCCTTTTCAACCTGGTCCTCTGTGGAATCACAGAACACAGAAAATAATTTTTTTTGAAATTTTATTTTAATTGTTCAAGTACAGTTTTCTGCTCTTTATCGCATCCCAGCCTAACCCCCCAAGCCTCCTCACCTCCTTCCATTTTCAACCTCCGTTGTTTCTGTGTTCTTTGTATTTGTTCTGCAAACCCTTTCTTACTCTGGTCAGTCAGCTGTTCTCTATTTCAGTGTCTTCGGTCATATTTTGCTTGCTTGTTTGTTTTGTTGTCAGGTTCCTGTTGAAGGTGAGACTGTTGCTGGTATTTGTTCTCACTGGGCTTTATTTATTTCACTCAGCATAGTGCCTTCCAGTTCCATCCATGCTGTTGCAAAGGGTAAGAGCTCCTTCTTTCTTTCTGCTGCATAGAATTCCATTGTGTATATGTACCACAATTTTTTGATCCATTCATTTACTGACAGGCACCTAGGTTGCTTCCAACTCTTGGCTATTGTAAATTGAGCTGCTATGAACATTGGGATGCACAGGTTCTTTTTGATTGGTGTTTCAGGGTTTTTAGGATATAATCCTAGCAGTGGAATTGCTGGGTCAAAAGGCAGATCCATTTTTTGTTTTCTGAGAAAATTCTATACTGTTTCCCATTGTGGTTGTACCAGTCCGCAATCCCACCAACAGGGCACTCGAAATCTTTCTCCACAAACTCCAATATTGTTATTTGTTGCTTTGTTTATGATAGCCATTCTGACTGGTGTAAAGTGGTATCTCATTGTGGTTTTACTTTGCATCTCTCTGATAGCTAGCAATACTGAGCATCCTTCTGTGTCTCTGGACCTCTGTGTCCTCCTTGGAGAAGTATCTGTTCAAGTCCTTTGCCCATTTTTTAATTGGGTTGCTTGTCTTTAGAGTGGAGTCATGTGAGTTCTTTATACATTTTGGAGATCAAACACTTGTCTGAAGTATCATTGGCAAATGTTTTCCCATATGGTTGGTCCTCTTTTCATTTTAACACTGTTTTTAACCATGCAGAAGCCTTTATTTTGTTTTTTTTTTGTTTTTTTTTTTTTTTTTTTTTATTGATTATGCTGTTACAGTTGTTCTATTCCCCTCTTCCCCTCCTAAATTCCTGCCCCCCAACCCACTCATTACCCCTCTTTTAGTTTATGTCCATGTCTCAAGTCCTTTAGGTTCTATATTTCCCATGCTATTCTTGCCTCTCTATCTATTTTCTATCTACTGCTATGTTACTATTTTCTGTACCTTCTCCCCCATCTCCTCCTCCCACTCCCGTTGCTAACTCCTTGAGATCTTCATTTCTATGTTTCTGATCTAGTGTCCTTTTAGTTTGTTTCTTTAGGTGTGGTTGTTAATAACTGTGAGTGTTGTTCTTTCACTGTTCATGTTTCTTTAACTTCTTTTCCTTAGATAAGTCCCTAGATTTCATATAATAAGGGCTTGGTGATGATGGAACTCCTGAATTTGGTCTCATCTGAGAAGCACCTTATCTGCCCTCTCCATTCTAAATGAAAGTTTTGCTGACAGAGCAATCTGCTGTAGGTCTTTAGATTTCATGACGGAATACTCTTCCAGCCCTTCTTGCCTGTAAGGTGTCTTTTGAGAAATCTGCTGACAGTCTGATGGGGACTCCTTTGTAGGTGATTGTCCCCTTAGCTCTGCTGCTTCTGTGATTTCCTTCATTTTAATTTTGGCTAATGTAATTATGATATGCCTTGGTGTGTTTCTTTCTTGAGTCCAACTTTTGGTACTTGGGTTGGATTTCTTAGAAGTTATTTCCTTTTGCCAGAGGGAAATTTTCTTTATTATTTGTCCAAATAATTTTTCCACTGGTAGTTGTGTCTTTCCTTCTGGTACCCCTATAATTCGGATATTGGAGTGTTTAAAGATGTCCTGGAGGTTCCTAAGACTCTCCTCATTTCTTTGAATTCTGTTGGTTTTCTGTTTGGCCATTATTTGCTTTCTTCTGGTCCACCCCATTGGTTTGAGTCCCAGTTTCCTTTCATCTCTAAGGTTTCCCAGAATTTCCATTCATTTCCTTAATTTAGCCTTCATATGTTTCTCTAATTTGTGGCTATAATCAACCAGATCTGTGAGGAAGCTGATGACCAGTGTTTTAAATTGTATGCCTGAGAGTTTTGCTATTTCTCTTCATTCAGATTTATCTCTGGGCTTTGAGGTCTTCCTGCTACATTTTTGGTCTGTTCTACTTAAAATGTGAGAAGCGGGGCGCCTTTTGGACTCCCAGGTCGCTGGGTTGGGGACGCTGCATGGGGGCGTGGTCAGAGGGGAAATGGCGGCGCCTTTATCGCCGCGCCGCGCGGTCCAACTGCCCACTCCCTCGCCGCACGACAGGGCCACGAGTCAACACGCTGCACCACCTCCCCACTGTCTCCTCCGCAGTCGCTCACCCGGTCGCCGTGGTCAGCACCAGGTCCAATCCAAGGGAACCCAGTCATGATTCGCGCGTCATGATTCACGCGCCTGATTCCGGTGGCTGGTCCGACTGCTCCTCCTTTGCAACTCCTCATCAGACTCCGGTTTTGCCCCTTATCGGCCGAAGAAGAATTTGTTGTTAGCGAACTTCCGAAAAGTTCAGTTTTCCGTGTTCTGCCAGCTTTCTGATGCTAATATTTACTGTCACTAAACTTGGTTGTGTGAGAAGGCACGGTACATCCACCTATACCTCCATCTTGGCTGAAGTCCC
>NW_026521392.1:0-21302 GCF_021234435.1 Artibeus jamaicensis
GTCCATGTGTCATAAGTTCTTTAGATTCTATATTTCCTACACTATTCTTGCCCTCCCCTCTATTTTCTACCTACCATCTATGCTACTTATTCTCTGTACCTTCTCCCCCCTTCTCCTCCTCTCAATCCCCTGTTACTAACCCTCCATGTGATGTTTATTTCTTTGTCTCCACTACTGATCTAGCTGTCTGTTTAGTTTGCTTTTGTTTTAGGTATGCTTGTTAATAACTGTGAGTTTGCTGTCCTTTCACTGTTCATCTTTTTTTATCTTCTTTTTCTTAGATAAGTCCCTTTAACATTTCATATAATAAGGGCTTGGTGATGATGAACTCCTTGAACTTGGCCTTATCTGAGAAGCACTTTATCTGTTTTTCCATTCTAAATGAAAGCTTTGCTGGATAGAGCAATCTTGGATGTAGTTCCTTGCATTACATGACTTGGAATACTTCTTTGCATCCTCTTCTTGCCTGCAAGGTCTCTTGAGAAATCAGCTGACAGTCTGATAGGCACTCTTTTGTAGGTGACTGTCCCCTTATCTCTTGCTGCTTCTAGAATTCTCTCCTTTATTTTAATCTTGGCTAATGTAATGATGATTTGCCTTGGTGTGTTCCTCCTTGGGTCCACCTTCTTTGGAACTCTCTGAGCTTCCTGGACTTCCTGGAAGTCTATTTCCTTTGCCAAATTGGGGAAGTTCTCCTTTATTATTGGTTCAAATAAGTTTTCCACCTGTTGCTCTTCCTCTTCCCCCTTCTGGTACCCCTATAATTCGGATGTTGGAATGTTTAAAGATGTCCTGAAGGTTCCTAAGCCTCTCCTCATTTTGGGGGGAACCCTTGTTTCTTCATTCTTTTCTGTTTTGTTGTTTCTTTCTTCCTTCTGGCCCACTCCAGTGATTTGAGTCCCGGTTTCCTTTCCATCCTATTCGTTTTCTGTGCATTTTCCTTCATTTCACTTAGTGTAGCCTTCATTTTTTTCATCTAATTTGTGACCAAAATCAACCAGTTCTGTGAGCATCCTGATGACCAGTGTTTTGAACTGTGTATCTAATAGGTTGGCTATCTCGTGGTCACTTGAAAGTATGGCTCTGGGGCTTTGATTTGTTCTTATTGAGTCATTTTTTGTCAGGTCACTCCTGTTATGTATAAGGGGGGGAGCCTTAGGTGTTCACCAGGGCAGGGCAACTCAGTCTCTGGGTTGTGACTCTGTATGTGGGGGTGGGGTCAGAGAGGGAACAGTGGTGCTTGTTCCCCTTTCTCTCAGAATTCAGTCCCCTCTGTTGCTTTCCACAAGCAAATTGGGCCCTTCTGGTGCTGGTTCCCAAGTGGATGGGCTCGTGTCCATTCTAGGACCCTGTCGTTCTCTCCAACAAACTCTCCTGTGAGGCTGGGAGCCTCTCCCGGCAGCTCAACCCTCTAAAGTTTTTCCAATTGGTGCTTTTAGGCTTTATTTCCTGGCGCTGGGGCCCTGGGTTGCGCAGTCTGTCTCACTGCCCTTTTATTTTTGCCTGGTTTATCTACACGCGAATGTGTGTCCTGGTCAGCCAACCGCCTTGTGGGCCTCACTGGGTTTTCTCTCCTGTACCTGGTTCTGCTAACCCCCACCTCTTCCTGCCCAGACCCCTCTCCTCTGTCTCCACCCTTCTTACTGGTCTGGATGAATGGTTCATTGTTGTCAAACTTCGTTCAGTACAGGTCAGTTTTCTGTCTGTTCTGGTTGTGTTTTTGTTTCTAAATCTTTGTTGTCCTTAAATTTGGTTGTGCAAGGAGGTACAGTATTTCCACCTATGCCTCCATCTTGTCGAGAAGTCCAAAAGTTTGACTTTCTGTTCAGTGCCAACTAACTTTCCATTTCTTTCTGAGCTTGATCCATTCAGACTGACTACATTTAGAGTCAATTTTAGATATTAACATTTTTCCAGAATATAGTCTATTTCATTCAGATATTCAAATGTATTAGCATTCAGTTGCTTGTAATCCTCTGTTATGATTTTTTAAAAGCTTCTCTATTTTTAGAACCTTCTTTTAAATTCTCAAATTTTATGATTCAAATATGAAAAATTATTTAAAGTTACTTAGTGAAGTGTATGTATCTCCAATCTTTTCCTCATCTGCCTAATTCTTCTCCTAACAAGTAACTACTATTTGTCTGAGTTATAATTGTGCATATACTCATATATATTATTTGTTTGTATGTCTCTATATCCACACCAATCAGTGTAAATAATGGAATGGTATTTTCCACTTACTTTTAGGTATTATAGGTATTTTAGTTATTTATATTATATTACAGGTATTTATACTATAGATATTTTCTCACAGTATTTTTGCATATTTTTATTTCAAAGATATTTGATTTGTCAAATTTTCTTTAGTGGAAGTGGTTTGAGAGGCAGCTTTTAAATTTCTTCAATTTCCTCTTTTTTTTAATTCATTGATTGTTACTTTTAACTTCATTATTTCTTCCCTTTTAGTTTTCTTATACTTGTCTTTTCCCCCTAAATTCACAAAGAGAATACCTTTTTCTTTCTTTCTTTATTATGATGAAAAATTTTAAGGCCACTACTTTATAAGTAGGTTGCACCTTCCTACATTGACAAATCTCAAAGGATTATACCAATACACATTATGACCTACACAGAGTATTCTCATTTTTAGTAAAATTCTTGCTGACTTAATAAGCAAACATGTTATTGTTTTATTCACACTTTTTTAAAAGATTCTCTACTGGCTTCTTATCAGCTGGTACAAACTATTATACTCAATTTCGTTGTTGTTTCCAACCAAAAAGGTCTTTCTTTCATCTTGACTCTTTGAACTATTGCTCCATTTGTCTGTTTAGAGCCAGAGTTCTTATAGAATGCCTCCCATTCTTGTCTCAACCCAAATGAACTCTGGCTTCTGACCCAGGACTCTATGGAAACCAATATTCATACCAATGTCAATAATGACCTCCGAATAACCAGATCCAACGAACTCATGTTATTTCTGCTCTTTATAGCTCTCAGAACATTTGATGTTGTTGACCATCCCTTTTGTCTTGAAACTTTTTTTCCCCTTAGCTTTCATGACAATATTCTTTCCCCCATTACGTGGCCTCCGTGACCATTTTTTCAGTCACCCTTCCTCCTTTGCCCCCTAAACATGAGTGTTGTGGCTACATTCTCTCTCTCTGTCTCCTCTTCTTCTCTCTCTCCGTCTCTCTCCCTTCCACCTTGCTTACTTTCACAGAATGGAGGTTATCAAGCATGAACTGGGATTTTCACTCTCCTGACTCTGCCTCTTCCCCTGCTGTTGTGGATAACCCTCACTGCACTTGGGAGCCACTTTCCCTGCCTCCTGCAGGATCTGGAACCATGTGTACTCCCTCCCTCTATCCATGTTTTCAGCCTCTAACCTCCTTCTCATTGGCTATAACATAGGCTTGAACCTCCATTTTTTTAAGAAAAACAAACCTCTCTTGACCTTTATCTAGATCTCCCTTTACTTATGACTACATATCTTTCCCTTGTTTCATAGCCAAGCTTCTTGAAAGTGGTACATGTTCACTTTCTCTCCTCCCCACTTTTTCATTCTGCATCATTGCAGTGAGACCTCTCCCTCCACGGTTCCACCAAAACAGCTCTGGTAAAGGCCACCACTGATGTACTAATTGGAAAATCCCTCAGCCTCTCTTCCACCTACAACTTGACCTCCCTGCAGCCTTAGAAGTAATTTACCACTCCCTTTATTTCAAAACCATTCCTTGACTTCCATAACAAGACTGTCTTGTGCTTCTCCTGTCTGGCTGATTATTTCTACTCACTCTCCTTTGCAGCATTCCCTTTGTCCTCCCACTCCTGGTGTTCTTTGTCCTCTATCCTTTCTTCTGTCCTCTGAGCTTTCTTCTACTTGCTCTCTTCCCCCTCTCCCCCTTCCCTCCTACTCACTCATCTCCTCCCTTTGCACATTCTCCTTAAGTGATGTCTCCACTGTACTTCCATGGCTCTCTCTATCACCAGTTGGCCTAGACTCCCAAATCAATGTGCCCAGCCTGACTGTTTTACTGAACTCCAACCCTAGATTGTCTCCTGCCTGCTCAACATCTCCACTCTGGTGCCTCCATCCAAAACACCATAAAACTTGATTCATTCAAGATGGTGGGCAAAGAGGGCAAAGAAGGTAGTACTAGTAAGAGAGAAAGAAGAACAAGAGAGGGAGAGATGTAGAAAGGGAAAAAAACTATTGTAATTCTATTCTCATGTCTCTCTTTCTTTGTCCAGCTGTATCTAGGACACTGGCCACCCCCATTCCCACTTTTCTTCACCAGAGCTGTGGTTCTGGGAATTTGTTAGGGATACAAATACTTGGGCCTACTGAACCAGAAGCCGAGAGGTGGGGCCCAGAAATCCATGTTTTAATAAGCCCTCCAGGTGATTCTGTGCCTGCTGAAGTTTGAGAGCGCCTGCGCTAGGAAATTCCCTATTCATCCTTCATGGACCAGTGGCAGTGTTACCTCATTGACAGAGCCCTCCCCCACCCCTCAGACAAAATTAATGACTTCCTCTTCTGTTTTTCCATAATACTTTATCCATGCCAATTATATAGAACTTGTTCTATTATAGTTAGCTCTTTAAGAGTCCTTTCTCTCCCATAGATTATAAAGTCTAGGGTTATTATTGATCTTTTCATTTTCAGTGCCTGGCATGAAGTAGACACGTTACAGTATCACAAATTACTTACATTTTTCTGCTCCCATGACCCCCTTTTCACTCCCTACTTATCCTTTATTTTTCTTTCTTGAACCTGGTTTCTGGGTATTAAATCATCAGAATGAGATCCTACCATCTAAAAGCAATGTTTTCATTGGAGTCAAGCTTTCAGCCTCTTCATACCTATCATTCAGGGTTCAAAGAGAAGTGGAACCACAAATGGAGATGTATAGGTATATAGATACATGATTGGTTGCAGAGATTTGAACGTAGGCTTTTGTAGAGCTGGTTAAACTATCTGTGCAAGGCTGTTGTCTTCACTTTTATGCTGGCACTTGAACTCCAGTGGACAGGCATTTGGGAAGGGAACAATAGATGAAAAGTGGGCATAAGGGGCAAGCAAGGGAAAACTGAATTCACAAGCACACTGTGGATCTCATGAGCATGAGCTGGACCCTGCAAGGACAGACTAGAACCGAATCAGTTCTCCTGTCTCCAACCTTGATGAGACACAACGTCCCACCAGAAAAGCAGGTATATCCATCCTGATACAGCAGTCAGGGCTGTGGAAGGATGGTTCAAGGAAGGGGAAGCAGCTGCTGGTCCCATGGCTGCCCCACACTAGGAAGGAAGGCAACAGATAGCCACATGTGGGAGCTACAAAACATAAAGGAAAACCCTTCCTGGATTGGCTGGCAATGGAATTAGTTTCAGAAATATGGGTAAGAATTATAGGGGGAAGGTCAGGACTTCCCAGGGGAGGCAAGATCATGATTCTCAGCAGAACACCCTCAGCCACCAGTGAAAGGCATAATTATACTGACTATATTGTCTTTACTAAGATAAGATAGATTTTAGAAATATTATTTGTCAGAATGAAAAGCAAAGCTATCTATATTTAATGAGAATATCATCCATGCATTACAATTAATTGAGGGGTTTTCTTTAGTAAGTAGTGAGTGTAATAAAGAATAATAGAGTTTAGTAGAATGTAGTGAGCAAGAGCTTGGACTCAGCCACTTATTAGCTGTGTGACCCTGTGCAAAATATTAAACCTCTGTAAGCCTTTGTATTCTCATTTATAAATTGGCAGTTAATAATGGTTTTTATCTCATAGAGTTGTTGTAAGGACTTAATAACAGAATTTGTATAGAGTACTTGGCAGAATATTAGGCACAAAGTATATATATTTTCTTTAACTGCTGCCAGTATCTCATCATCATTATTGTTACTGTTGTTATTTCCTGAAGAAATACTTTTCAATCCGGTGGATTCCCAAGTCTCAATAATACTTTTGCCTACTCCAAATAAGTCACAGGCCAATTTATCATATAGAATCCAGCACTGATTGTCAGAAGAACTTTGCTCTACTTATTTTTATGCTTTCTTTGGATATTAAGATATAGTTGCTCTTGTCTTCTCAGCCCCAATCTCAAATGCATTCCTGCACTTTCCTGTAAAAGTTCCCTTTCCTTTATCTAAGAAATGGGCTGTGCAGTTTTTTGCCACTACCTGCTCTATCAGACCTTGAGTAAAGATGGTTTCGAAGCCGAGGGTGCAATGGCTAGAGCCCCAGCTACCTTGCCCATTTGCAAGGTAGCCTCCTGGCCCATTCTCAGGTCCTAGCAGGAAGGAATATAATGAGGTTAAAGTGAACATGAGGCTTTCCTGTAGCAGAGTTTAGGGACTTGTTTTATGAGTCCATGAAAAAACAGACTGATGTCCACCCACAGTCATGGGTGTCATTTTATAACCAAAATTAGAAACTGTTAAGCATTTTACTCCCTGAGAGAAAGGACTGAATATTTATTTTCAATAAACAATAAGAAACAAAGAATGAAATGTTATCTTTTCATTAAAGAGCCATTCTAATCACTTTCTTTATCCTGATTATGATTGAGTTTTCTCTACTTTATCTCCTGTAAATCTTAGGTGCCTTTTTATCCCTCTGTCTTCAATTAGGTTTTCTGCTTTGTGGCCACTTTAACTGCAGAAAAATTGTGAAGTAGAGTTCAGAAATAATATAATCCCTTCTGATTTTATTACTTAATTTCAATATTGAACACCCATAATGTACTTCCATTGACATATCCCTCTTTTAAAACAAAGTATATGTGTTGTATCAATGCACTGTTTTTTCTTCCTTTACCAAGCCCAAACTGACATTACACCAAATACAAAATACCCTCATCAAAATAAGTTGAAGGGTTTCTAATGTAAGAATTTCTTAATGTAAGAAATAATGAAAGAATAAAATGTGGAGGAACAAATATGAAGGACACAGGGATGAGAACTAAGGGGGGTGGAAATGGGAGGGAGGTGGGGAGCAAGGGGCAGGGGGGCTGGGATGGGAGAAATAGACAAAAAACTGTACTTGAAAAATAACTAAATAAAATTATTTTTAAAAAAGAATAATAAAATGTTACTTCTGAGATAACTTTAGCTTTTGCAGACTAATTTTGAATTACAGTTATGTTTTAGTTGTGTTTTAATAAAGTAGGTAATTTTGACCCAACCAACTCTTTCCTGTCATTCTTTTAACATTAGGTACAATCCTCAGGATCATACACTTGGCTATCTGATGCTCTTGGACAGTATACATATTGATTTCATGTATTAAGATGCCAAACTTTTTTTGTTTCTCGGGAAATAAAATTATGAGTACTGCTGACCCATAGCTGATTTCTGAAATATGTTCAGTGATGTTTTACTGCAACTTATCCTATCATGTGAACCATTTCAAGGATCTTTGATACTGTGGCCTCTCTGCATTGCTTGGCCTTGACCTGTTGTGGGTTTTGGTGACACAGCAAGAACAGGACACATCAGGCTCATTTCCCATTCCCAACCAGAAAACTCCTCTGGAAGAGACATGTGTTTGGAACATGGGGATGGCAGTCCTTCCTGAGGCCACTTGGCTTGTTTCTCATCCTGCCATGTCTATGTTACTGCAGAATACTGTAAACAAATAGCAAATTTAATCTTCCCAAGTGCTATCCATACATTACCACTTATAAAGGAAAACTCAGTGCTCTTCCCTTACCCAAGAATATAGTTCCCTCCAGGCCCTTTCCTGAGCATGTGCTCCAGGCTCCATGCAGGCTGGCTGAAGACACCTCCACAGCCTCACCACCCCCTCACATCTCTTCAACGAAGTAAATGCCCCATGTATCAGTCCTGCTGCCTCACAAACTCATCTACATGAAAATTTTCTCTTTCGTTTTTAGGCAGTTTCTCTTGCTTGATAGCCTTCCTTTGCCTCTCAACATCTTGCAATTCTATTCATCACCCAAGGCCCAGCTCCAATGCCACCCTTTCCACAGACTTGGTTTTAATCCCAATGGTCAGAATTAACCACTCTTGCTGTAGTAGACATAGGATTTTATTTTCACCCTGTATATAGGAATTATCAGGTTATTTCTTATACTGTAGTTACTTGTGTCCACATTTATGTTCCCTTGAGCCAAGTGGTCTTGCTTTTTTAAGTTTGTATATCTCCCATATCCTAGTACAGTGCCTTTTACTCATTCTTCACCGAATACTCATTGGGTGCTCTTCAATGGGCCAGGCCTTGTTCTACACACTGGGAATAAAACGGAAACAAAAATAAAACTCTTTGTTGTCACTTCATGAAAGAACAAAGTCTGTTAATAAAATAAATAGGTAAAATATACCAAGTACTGGGTGTCATGGAGAAAAATCTCCAGAACTCCCTGCAGGTAGTGCAGGGAATTCTGGAAATGATGAAGGATGAGGATGACTTAAAATGCCTTTCAGGGAAGGCCTCACCAAGAAGGTAACATTTTGGTAAAGATTTGTGGTAGTGAGGGAGGAGTCATGTGCATTTCTGGGATGTAGGGGTAAGCAAAGGGAGGGATCAGGAGTACCCAAGATCCACATGGACACCAGAGAGACCAGAGTCAGTGAAAATGGTAGATGAAGTCAGAGGAGAGGGCACTCTGATGTAGGGACCTGGGAGATTACTCTTATCAGGGAGTTGAGCTAAAGAATGTCATGATTTTATCTGTGTTATACAATGTCCTCTCTGGCCAATGTGGTGAGAAATACCTAGGCTTAGGATCACTTTTGAGTCAGGATTTCCTGGTGCATTGAATGTGGAATATGTGAGAAATTGATGTGTCTAAGGTGACTCTGAGGCTTCTGGCCTGAGAAACAGGGAGGATGGAGCTGCCATCAACAAAGTAGAGACTGCAGGTTTAGGGGAACAAGATCAAAAGAATATCAGTGTCCACTGACATTTAAAGTTGCCCACATATTGTTAAATTTAAAATGTCGCACATAAAAACAATGACACTGAAATCGAGAACGGGGACAGCGACTGGAGGGGAGAGGGGAGGGAATTTCAGGGGAAAAAGGGGAAGGATTTACAGGAACTAGCATAAAGGACACATGGACAACAACTAAGGGGGGTGGAAATGGGAGGGAGGTGGGGAGCACCAGGGGGGTGGGCTGGAATGGGAGTAAAAGACAGAATACGGTAGTTGAAAAATTATTTAAATAATTAATTAATTTTAAAAAACTTGATAAAGGTTAAAAAAAAATGTTGCACTTACACCCTGGCTGGTGTGGCTCACTGAATTGAGTGCTGGGCTGGGAATGAAAGGGTCACTGGTTCAATTCCCAATCAGGGCACATGCCTGGGTTGCAGGCCAGATCCCCAGTAGGGATCAGAAAGGAGGCCACCACACATTGATGTTTCTCTCACTCTTTTCCTCCCTTCCCCTCTCTCTAAAAATAAATAAATAAATAAATAATTTTTTTTAAAAATCACACTTCTACATATGGGTTGAAAAGACTGGGAGGATATACATTTAACTGTTAACTGTTTAGGGTGTGACATTAGCAGGGACATTGACTTTTCTACTTTCCAATTTTTAACTCTACATGTATATAATTCACAGGTCCAAGTGACATGAGGGGAACAAAAATGCTTAAGACTGGACCGAGCCTCAATGTGTGTAAAAAGAAGGCTGCAGGCCCTGGCCAGGCAGCTCAGTTGGTTAGAGCATCATCTCACCCTAACACTAAGGTTGTGAGTTTGATCCCTCACATATAAGAATCAACCAATGAATGTATAAGTAAGTCTAACAACAAATAGATGTTTTTTCTATCTTTCCCCCTCCCTCTCTGTATCTCTAAAATTAATCAATCAATCAAAGAAGAAGGCAGCAAAGAGCAGACATGGTTATAGTAGGGTGATTGTACCTAGTGAGTCTAGCCAAGTCCAAAGTCTAAGCTCTCAGCTTTGTAGGTTTCTTTCATCATTCACCTGGAGATGCTCAAACACTGAAGCCAACTCACAGTAACAAATTCATAAGACATTTCTAAACCAAAATAGAAATGTATTCACAATGGAATTAAAATAACATTAATTGTTCGCTTAGGAAAATTCTTTCTTGCAAACAACTTACTTCAGAAAACCATATTATAGGACTTCTGGCCAAGATGGAGGCATAGGTAGATTCACTTTTTCTTCTTGCACAACCAAAAGAAGGACAACAACAAATTTAAAAACAAAAAAACAACCAGAACTGCCAGAAAATTGAACTGTATGGAAGTCCAACAACCAAGGAGTTAAAGAAGAAACATTCATTCAGACTGGAAGGAGAGGTGAAGACAGGCAGCCGGGGTGGAGAAGACACATAGCAATGTGGTGGCTGGAAGACCAGGGGGGCAAGGCAGTGTTTGGTGGATGGGACAGTCCCACATTGGCATGCAGATAAACCCAGAGGAAAAACTGAGGAGCAAGACAGACTGCACAATTCAGGATTCCAGTGTGGGGATATAAAGCCTCAAAACCCCTGGCTGTAAAATCTATGGGGGTTGCAGCAACAGGGAAATTCCCAGCCTCACAAGAGAGTTAATTGAAGAGACCCACAGAATCGTAGAATGCACAAACCCACCCACCCAGGAAACAGCACCAGAAGAGCCCGAGTTGTTTGTGGTTAAGTGACTGGAAGCTGGCCAAGAGCCGAGCAAGTAGCATTGCTCCCACTAGAAGCCCTCCCCCACATACAGTGCAGCAACGCAGCAACATGGGTTGCCTTTCCCCGATGAATACATAAATCTCTGCCCCTTACAGTGTAACAGGAGTACCAAGACAAAACAATATGGCTCAAATAAATGAACAGATCAAAGCCTCAGGAAAAAATACAACTAAGTGATGAAGAGATAGCCAACTTATCAGATGCACAGTTGAAAACACTGATAATCAGGATGCTCACAGAAATGGTTGAGTATGGTCACAAAATAGAGGAAAAGGTGAAGGCTATGCAAAGTGAAATAAAGGAGAATATACAGGGAACCAACAATAAAGGGAAGGAAACCAGGACTCATATCAACTATTTGGAGCAGAAGGAAGAAATAAACATTCAACCAGCATAGAATGAAGAAACAAGAATTCAGAAAAATGAGACGAGGCTTAGGAACCTCTAGGACAACTGTAAATTTCCCAACATCTGACTCATAGGGGTGCCAAAAGGAGAAGAGGAAGAGCAAGAAATTGAAAACTTATTTGAAAAAAATAATAATAGGAGAACTTCCCCAATCTGGCAAAGGAAATAAATTTCCAGGAAATCCAGTAAGCTCAGAGAGTCCCCAAGAAGTTGAACCCAAGGAAGCATACACCAAGGCACATCATAATTATATTACTCAAGATTAAATATACAGAGAAAATCCTAAAAGCATCAAGAGAAAAGGAGAGAGTTGCCTACAAAGGAGTTCCCATAAGACTGTCAGCTGATTTCTCAAAAGAAACCTTACAGACAAGAAGGTCAAGTTAAAGGAGTTCATTATCATCACCAAGCCTGTATTATATGAAATGTTAAAAGAACTTATCTAAGAAAAAGAAGATGATCAAAACTATGAACAGCAAAATGACAACAAATTCACAACTATCAACAATTGAACCTGAAACAAAAATCAAAACAAACTAAGCAAACAACTAGAACTCAAACAGAATCACCAAAATGGAGATCACACAGAGAGTATTTAGTGGTGGGCAGAGGGAGAAAAATGGGGGAAAAGGAACAGGGAATAAGAAGCATAAATGGTAGATACAAAATAGACAAGGGGAGGTTAAGAATAGTATAAGAAATGGAGAAGTCCAAGACCTTATATGTATGGCCATGGTCATGAACTGAGGAGGGGTGCGGAGGCAGGCAGTGCAAGGCAGAGGGGAATGAAAGGGAGAAAAAAAAATGGGACAACTGTAGCAGCATAATCAATAAAACATATTTTTTAGAAAATAAAGAAAACCATATTATAGGCCAAAAGTAATTTGGTAAATATAGATTTCGAACAATAGGAGAGAGGATATTTCTATCAAGCAGTATTAGTTTGGTGAACTGCTTATTCTTTACTGTTGAGATGGTTTTTTCTAGAAAACTAACAGCCTCAAAATTAAAGCAACTTTTTTCCTTGTCCAGCACTATTCAGACACACTTAAGAATTCTAATGGTGCCCTGGCTGGTGTGGCTCAGTGTAATGAGTGCTGGTCTGCAAACTAAAGGGTTGCCGGTTTGATTCCAGTCAGGGCACATGCCTGGGTTGAGGGACAGTTCCCCCAGGCAGGGGTGTGTGTGAAGCAACCACACATTGATGTTTCTCTCCCTCTTTCTTTCTCCCTTCCCCTCTCTAAAAATAAATAAATAAAATATTTTTTTAAAAAAGAATTCTAACAGTTCAACTTCCTCCGTCTAAGAATCTGCCCTTAACTCATACCAGGCAAGGAAAAATTCAAGATACTAGGGGGATTGTAACTGATTTGACACTTTGATTAATGTGATATAAATTTGTTATCTGCAGAATGAGAGCACATTCTCTATTTTCTGATGAACTGTTTCTAAGAGAGACCAATTTCTCAGTTCATTCTTTGTAAAGGGAGTGGGTACTGAGAGCTGTGAAGGGGGAATTATAGGTACCAGAGCTGGGAAGGGAGAAGAAGGAACAAAGGCAGGTGGCAAAATCCTGAAAGGTAGAAAAGTGCTAATTGTGCAGAAACCAGGTAGTTAAAGTCCACTGGGGAAAAGACTGTTAGTCTAAGTGTGGTAACAGGAATGAAAGGGAGGAACTTGGGAAAGACTGTATGTGTGTCATGGGAGACAATTCTCCCACCTCCACCCTGCCCTCCCTCTCACCCTTGGGAACTGGGTGTCAACGTTTGATCCATCTTTTCAGGGAAGTAGAGATGGGCCACTGAAGGAAGCTGGCATCTGAACTCTGAAAGGGACAGTTGGGAGAGCAGAGCCCTGAAACCTTTGGGGAGCCACCTACGAGCCAACAAGGGCCAGCTCGTTGAACAGTTTAGAGTTCCAGTTTCACACCAGTACCTTCTGAGACTTGTGAAACATGTGAGATCACTTAGCAGCACACTTGGAAGTTGTGCAAATGTATTATAGATCTGCATGCTCAATATTATTGGTTAACAAGCTACCTTTATTAATTTTCCTAATTTTGTTCTTAATTCTGCAGGCACACCCTTGTTTATACCCTGTAGCCTTCTAAGTGCTTAAAATGAACACCTAGCGACATCATCTGTGGGACTGAGGGACTGAGGAAGACAGAGAAGGTTGAGAATTTACTAGATCGGTCCCAGGTGGTTTTTTTGTACAGGGTAATGTGTGAAATGAGAAGTGCATTATATCCCCTTTCACCAGGTGTGTGGAAGGCGGTTAACTACATTTACAAGTCCCTGGTTTTGGTGGTTTTCATTTCAGTAATGTAGTGGTTCTGAGTGTTCAGGGGAGTTCACGTTCTCAGGTGTTGATTAGTTCTTCTGGCCCTGGGAAGAACACAGTAATATCCAGTCTTCTTCAGCACCAGTCTGGACTCCACAAAGCAACCTCTGGTCTGATATATTTCGTGTGTGTGTGTGTGTGTGCGCGTGTTTTGTCCTTCCAAAGAAATCATCAGCGTAATTTCTCAGATACTGAAACATTTTTGTACAAGGTCATATCCTACTTCATAGAGAGAACATTAGAAGTCTAGCCTAGCTCTGACCAGTGTGGCTCAGTTGGTTGGATGTCAACAAGAAAAGGGAAAGGTTGAAGGTTCAATTCCCAGTCAGGGCAAATGCTTGGGTTGCAGGTTTAGTTCCCAGTTGGGGTGCATACAAGAGGCTACCAATTGATGTTTCTCACATTGATGTTTCTGTCCCTCTCTTTCTTCCTCCCTTCCCTTCTCTCTAAAAAGCAATAAATAAACTCGTGTGTTTTTATTAAAGCAGCCTACATTCTCTTTCAAGTTCTTCACTGAATTCCTAAACAGTCATCATTAAGCTAGAATAAATCCACAGGTCTACTTTCTTTTTTGAGAACACAAATGGGTTGAGCATCCAGGGATATTAAGACAACCTTTTATGCTCAGTACACAGACTACCTGCTTCCCAGCCTTCAGTTTTATTATTCTCTACATCCTGGCCCAAGCCCTCTACCACAACTATGCTCTGCTCAATCCTGGGCCAGGCCGAAAACCATTGATACTTGATCACCTCTTTGTATTTACTGGAGCCACAGGTACTCACACAGAACTTTATATCTTACTCCTGGCATTGTTCAATCCAGATATCTGGATTGAACGGAAAGAATAACCATGAACCCTAGGACAAACTGGGTCCCAATGATCAATATAAGTTCTACTCAGTGAATGTAGATTACACCAAAATGAAGAGAGAAGGTCCAGACTTCTAAATGTAATGTTTCATTATAAAGCTGCTTAGAATGAAGATCTTCCAGAAGTCATCCATACAGTTTTTCACTTAACCAGGAAATATTTCTCCTCCTAATGTGTTGGGGTTTACACTGAGTATTAATTATCTGAAACTTAAAAAAAAGACAGCCATTCATAATAATAGGCTTCCGATTATTGAGTGCTTGCCATATGCTTATCAATGAGCCTTTTGTGTTAACCTCCCTTAATCCTCATGGAAGACTCATAAGTAAGTACTATTATTATCCCCATGTTGTAGATGAAAAATTGAGGCTTGGAGAGATTAAGCAATTTGTATAGCTTCATCCAGCAACTAAGTGGTAGAGCCTGGATGTTGAACCAGAGACTCTGGATCCAGGACATGTGCTCATGGTTCCAGCTCTGTTTTGTGTTCCTACAATAATGAGAGTAGAAAAAATTACCATTTTTGCCATCACCTTTGGTGTAGCACAGCCACTGGGCAGCTGCCAGTTTATTGGATAAGGAGATCCAAGTTTACAGTTTGATGTTTGATGGTCTTATGCATTAGCCTAGCATCTCTCAGCCTTAGTGCCCTACCACTAGCCACATAAGATTCTACCTAAATTTCCTTCTCAGATCCCCATTTCCTGAACTTACTGAATTAATCTGTTCCTTGGGGATTTCTTATTTGCTCTGGTTGGTTTCATGTTTGGTTGTTTCTCTTCATGGAACCATGCCTGTGGTGTTGGTGGCAGAGTCTAGCAAGAGACAGCCAGCATCATGATGAGTCATTGTGTGTTTTAGCACTGAGAGCTGGGACTGTAGGCCAAAAAAAGGTTATTGTGATGTGATTTCAAAGCTGTGGACAAGGGACTTCCAAGCACAAAGATTTCATTTTCAGTGCGCTTGTGGTCAGACTGCCTTGTGGCTTTTTTCTGTGTTTGTTTTCTGCCTCAGGGATAAGAAAGCACATGAAATAATTGCTATACCAAAGGATCTAGAAAAGATTCTTCAGAAATGCTGAATCAGACATGTTGGGAGTAATCTTGCCATTGTCATCTACAAAATAACATTAGTCATGCTACCTAACTTTTTTATACCTTCCAGGATGCTGGGGATTTTTCTTCTGTGAGTATTCATTTGATTTCAAATCTATAAAATACAGATAGCTCTTTAGGAAAAAGTTTTACGTATACATTTATAAAACCTTTGTAAAGGCCCTGGCTGGTATAGCTCGGTGGATTGAGCGCAGGCCTGTGAACTAAGGGATCAAGGTTCGATTCCCAGTCAGGGCACATGCCTGGGTTGCAGTCTGGGTCCCAGCAGGGGATGCACGAGAGGCAACCATACATTGATATTTCTCTTCCTCTCTCCTTCCCTTCCCATCTAAGGATAAATGAATAAAAAAATTTTTTTAAAACCTTTGTAAAAATTATATGTAGAAGATTGGTCACTGCTAAGTGAGCAAATCATTTCCTGGCCTTAATTCTTCCATGCACTTGGAAAAACTGCCTCGTCACTTGGCACTCTTGGGTATCATATGATTCACCAGAGCAAGATTGTGTAAATTATTATCACCTATAGATACAGAGAACAAATTAATGGTCACCAGATGGAAGGGATTTGAGGGGCTGGGTGAAAATGATGAAAAGATTGAGACTTCCAGCCAAGATGGAGGCGTAGGTAAATACACTTTGCCTCCTCAAACAACCAAAAGAAGGACAACAACAAATTTAAAAACAAAAACAACCAGAACTGCCAGAAAATCAAACTGTATGAAAATCCTACAATCACAAAGTTAAAGAAGAAACATCATCCAAACTGGTAGGAGGGGCAGAGACTGGAATCCAGGGTGGAGAGGACATGCAGCAAGGTGGCAGCTGGAGGACCAGGTGGGCAAGGCAGCATCTGGCAGATGGGGTGGTCCCACATTTGTGTGCATATAAACCAGGAGGAACAATTGGGGAGTGAGACAGACTGTGTAACCCAGGATTCCAGCTCAGGAAAATGAAGCCTCAAAAACCTTTGGCTTTAAAAACCAGTGAGGTTGTGGTGGCAGGATAAACTCTCAGCCTCACAGGAGAGTTTGTTGGAGAGACCCACAGGGTCCTGGAATGTATACAAACTCACCCACCTGGGAATCAGCACCACAAAGGCCCAATTTGCTTGTAGGTAATGGAGGAAGTGTCTGAAAGCCCGCTGAGAGCTGAGCAAGTGGCACTGTTCCCTCTAAGACCCCTCCCCACATATACTACAACAGCAATGTGGGTTGCCCCTCCCTGGAGAATAACTAAGGCTCCACTCCTTACAACCCAACAGGTGTGCCCAAACAAAGAAATATGGCCCAAATGAAAGAAGAGATCAAAGTTCCAGAAAAACAACTAAATGACAAAGATAGTCAGTCTATCAGATGCAGGGTTGAAAACACTGGTAATCAGGATGCTCACAGAAATGGTTGAGTATGATCACAAAGTAGAGGAAAAAGTGAAGGCTATAAAAAAGTGAAATAAAGGAAAATGTAAAGGAAATACATTTTCCTTTTCATTCTACAGTGAATGAAAGGAAACCATGACTCAAATCAATGGTTTGGAGCATAAGGAGGAAATAAACATTCAACCAGCACAGAATGAAGAAACAAGAATTCAGAAAAGTGAGAAGAGGCTTAGGATCCTCCAGGACAACTTTAAACATTCCTACATCTGAATCATAAAGATGCACAGTTCAAAACACAGGTAATCAGGATGTTCACAGAACTGGTTGGTTTTAGTCACAAATTAGAGGAACAAATGAAGGCTAAACTAATTGAAATGAAGCAAAATGCACAGGGAACCAATAGTGATTGAAACAAAACTGGGACTCAAAGCAAGGGAGTGGACCAGAAGGAAGAAAAAAAATGACCAAACAGAAAAGGATGAAGAAACAAGAATTCAAAAAAATGAGGAGAGGCTTAGGAACCTCCAGGACATCTTTAAACACTCCAACATCCAAATTATAGGGGTACCAGAAGGGGAAGAGGAAGAGCAACAACAAGTGGAAACCTTATTTGAACAAATAATAAAGGAGAACTTCCCCAATCTGGCAAAGGAAATAGACTTCCAGGAAATCCAGAAAGCTCAGAGAGTCCCAAAGAAGTTTGACCCAAGAAGGAACACACCAAGGCACATCATAATTACATTAGCCAAGATTAAAATGAAAGAGAGAATCCTAGAAGCAGCAAAAGATAAGGGGACAGTCACCTACAAAGGAGTTCCCATCAGACTGTCAGCGGATTTCTCAAAAGGGACCTTACAGGCAAGAAGAGGATGCAAAGAAGTATTCCAAGTCATGAAATCCAAAGACCTACATCCAAGATTGATCTATCCAGCAAAGCTTTCATTTAGAATGGAAGGACAGATAAAGTGCTTCTCAGATAAGACCAAGTTCAAGGAGTTCATTATCACCAAGCCCTTATTATATGAAATGTTAAAGGGACTTCCTAAGAAAAAGAAGACAAAAAAGATGAACAGTGAAAGGACAGCAAACTCACAGTTATTAAGAACCACACCTATTTGGAGGACCAAGTATGAAGGACACAGGGATGAGGACTAGGGGGGGAGGAAATGGGAGGGAGGTGGGGAGCATGGGGTGGGGGGGCTGGGATGGGAGAAATAGACAAAAAACTGTACTTGAAAAATAACTAAATAAAAAAAAAACACACCTAAAACAAAAGCAAACTAAGAGGACAGCTAGATCAGGAGCAGAACCATAGAAATGAAGATCACATGGAGGGTTAGCAACAGGGGAGTGGTAGAAGGAGAAGGGGGGAGAAGGTACAGAAAATAAGTAGCATAGACGGTAGGTAGAAAATAGATGGGGGGGCAAGAATAGCATGGGAAATATAGAATCTAAAGAACTTGAGACATGTGGTCATAAACTAAAGGGGGGGAATGGTGGGGGAGGGGTGTGGGTGGAGGGGAATGAAGGAGAAATAGAACAAAATAATGGCATAATTAATAAAATATATTAAAAAGAAAAAACTTATTTGAAAAAAAATAAGAAGAAAACTTCCCCAACCTGGCAAAGGAAATAGACTTCTAGGAAGTCCAGGAAGCTCAGAGAGTCCCCAAGAAGTTGGACCCAAGGAAGCACATACCAAGGCACATCATAATTACATTACTCAAGATTAAATATACAGAGAGAAACTTAAAAACAGCAAGAGAAAAGGAGACAGTTGCCTGGCTACAAAGAAGTATTCAAAGTCATGAAAGACAAAGACCTACATCCAAGATTGCTCTATCCAGCAAAGCTCTCATTTAAAATGGAAGGGCAGATAAAATGCTTCCCAGATAAGGTCAAGTTAAAGGAGTTCATCATCACCAAGCCCCTACTATATGAAATATTAAGGGGACTTATTTAAGAAAAAGAAGAAAATGGAAACTATGAGCAGCAAATGACATCAAACTCATAACTATCAACAACTGACCCTGAAAAAAAAACAAAAACCAAAATAAACTAAGCAAACAACTAGAACAGGAACAGAATCACAGAAATGGAGATCACGAGGAGGGTTATCAGCAAGGAGTGCAAGGTGAGAGAATGGGGGAAAATATCAGGGAATAAGAAGCATAATTGGTAGGTACAGAATAGACAGGGGGAGGTGAACAATAGTACAGGAAATGGAGAAGCCAAAGAACTTACATGTATGACCCATGGACACAAACTAAGACAGGAAGCCAGGAAGAGTACTGGTGGAAGGGGTGGTGCAAGGCAGAAGGGAAAAAAGGGGAGAAAAAATGGGACAATTGTAATAGCAAAATCAATAAAGTATACTTTAAAAAAGATGAAAGGATTGAGAAGTACAAATTGGTATTTGCAAAATAGCCATGGGGATGTAAAGTACAACACAGGGAATATAGTCAGTAATATTGTCATAACTAATGGCATCAGGTGGGTACTAGACTTGGGGTGATCATTCCATAAGTTATATAAATGTCTAACCACTATGCTTCTATACATAAAACTATTATAAAATAGTATTGAATGTCAACTATAATTGAAAAATTTCTTAGAAATTAATCTGTGTAACTCTCAAGTAGCACATGGATAGAGTAGCTTTGTCATTTTTATAGGAAATAATGTGAGATACCAGATAAGATTTTGGGGCTGCAGCTAACAGTGTACCTGAATCTATTAGCTAGACTAATAGTTCAGCTGCTGTACAAGAAATCCAGTAATAATGTGGCTTAAAAATGGTTATTTTTTTCCTCATGTAACAGTCCAGGGTGGGTGTCCCATATTAGTGGAGGAGGAGGGGTTCATGACAATTAGGCCCTGGTCAGCATAGCTCCTTTCTTCTGGTCATCGCCTTCTTAGCCATAGGAAATGAATGAGAGGTGCATGTGCCAGGCCAAGCAGTGACACACATCTCTTTTGCTCACATTCCATTGGCAGGAACTTATGGATACTTCACAGCGCAGCCGAGGCTGGGGAACCAAATGCCTACCTATTATACTTCTAACACATTGGAAGAAGGAGAGAATGGATTTTCAGTCTTGCTGCAGTCAGTTTTTCTGGCTACCAAGAGTCAGTGAATACCGTATTTCCAACATGTAGAACACACTCACTTCATCCCTAGGGAGACAGACAAAAAAACACATGCAACAAATGCACCACCTGAAAGGCCATAGTCTCTGGGTAATGCCCAGTCCTTTCCATCAGGTTTGGATGTGGTTCCTAGTGGTCTGGCAATCTGTGAACTAGAAAGCAAATTATCTTTCTTTCTATCCTCCTACGCACATTCCATATACAAATGATGGGGCAGGAAGTAGAAAACCACATTTAAAACTCCCATTCAAAAAGGAAGAGAGCCCTGGCTGGTGCAGCTCAGTGGATTGAGTGAGGGCTGCATAACAAAGGGTCGCCAATTTGATTCCCAGTCAGGTCACAGGCCTGGGTTGTGGGCCAGGTCCCCAGGGGGGGCAACATGAGAGGCAACCACACATTGATCTTTCTCTTTCTCCCTCCCTTCCCCTCTCTCTAAATATAAATAAATAAAATCTTTTTTTTTAAAGGAAGAGAAAGAAATGCACACAACAGCCCCTGACCCATAGGAATGCTGGGATCCTGGAAGAATGGGAAGGTCACATGCCCTGGCAGAGAAAGAGGTTCCCTGATTAGCCCCTGGTTCTGCCCTTTAGGAGCACCCTCTTGTTCATGCCTCTGTGTGTCCCTTGGACCTGCCCTTGGTGATGGTGGTTCTTCCTATTCAGTTTCCTCTTTAGCTAAATGGGACAGATTTGGAAATCTGAGAGACGCAATCACAAGGTTTTATTGGCTTGGCTTTGCTAATACAATTCCCTCGGAAACTCAGCTGGCTTCTGATCTGTTAACTTCCAAGCAGGTCACATGCCAGCAGTCTCTCCCCAAATTCTTTCCAGTTCACAGATCTTGACCCTGCTTTTTTCCTTGGCTTCTGCACCCTCCATGCTCCTCCCTCTCAATGTAATGCAGCTGTATTGAGGCCTCTGAAACCAAGACTTTGGAGAGAAGGCAACATGCTTTTTCTCGTCGCTAATCCCATGCTCTCTGAGGTGTAGAAGCCATTGGCTTGTCCACCCCTCCAAGATCCCAAATTTCTAAACTCTTTCTCTTGTTTCATGACTCTCTGCACCCCTCAAGTCTATTCTATCCTGATCTGGGCTAGTCTCTTTCTTAAAACACCTTCATCAACAGCAAATAACAGCCAATTCATACTAATATACAAACTTTTCAATCATATTCATAAAATTTTTTTTTATTTATTTATACAATGGGGTGCCACTTGGCTTTATTTTTTTTTAATAAATTTATTTTTTTTTGAATTGTTTATGCTGTTACAGTTGTTCTATTCCCCCCTTCATTCCCCTCCACCCTGCCCCCCCAACCCCACCCTTACCCCCTTTAGCTTA
>NW_026521393.1:0-6647 GCF_021234435.1 Artibeus jamaicensis
TTTTTTTTTTTTTTTTTTTAATTTTTATTTAGTTATTTTTCAAAAAGTACAGTTTTTTGTCTATTTTTCCCTCCCAGCCTCCCCCTGCCCTTTGCTCCCCCCACCTCCCTCCCTTTCCTCCCCCCCCTTAGTTCTCGTCCTTTTGTCCTTCCTATTTGTTCCTCCAAATCCCTCCCCCTTTTTCCCCTTAACTTCTTCCTTCTCCCCTCTGGTCTCTTCCCCTTGTTCTCTATTTCAGTGTCTTTGTTTTTTGGGGGTTTTTTTTTCGCTTGCTGCTTGTTTGTTTTTTGTTGTTTGGCTTCCTGTTAAGGTGAGATCATATGGTATTTGTCTTTCCAGCACCTGGCCTATTTCACTCCAGCATAATGCTTTCCAGTTCCATCCATGTTGTTGCAAAGGGTAGTAGCTCCTTCTTTCTCTCTGCAGCATAGGGTTCCTTGTGTGTGTTTACCTCAATTTTTGGATCCATTCATTTACTGGTGGGCACCCTGGGTTGCTTCCAACTCTTGGCTATTGTAAATTGTGCTGCTATGCATTGTGGTGCATAGGTTCTTTGATATTGATGTTTTGGGATTCTTAGGATATAATCCTGCAAGGGTGGATTGCTGGGTCAAAGGCAGGTCGTTTTTATTTTTTCTGAGAAAAATCCATACTGTTTTCCATAGTGGTTGTACCAGTTCCTCCCACCAACAGTGAACTAAGGACCCCGTTTCCCCCACACCCCCTCCAACATTTGTTGTTTTGTTGCTTTGTTTATGATAGCCATCCTGTCTGGTGTAAAGTGGTATCTCATTGTGGTTTTTTTAATTTGCATCTCTGATAGCTAATGATATTGGAGCATCTCTTCATGTGTCTCTGATGTTCTGTTGTCCTCCTTGGAGAGTGTTTGTTCAGGTCCTTTTTCCCATTTTCTAATTGGGTTGGGTGTCTTCTTAAGAGTGGAGTCGTGTAAGTTCTTTGTATATTTTAGAATTAGGCCTTTTGTCTGAGGTATCATTGGCAAATATGTTTTCCCATACAGTTGGTTGTCTTGCTAATTTAATACTGTTTTTCTTTAGCCTCATGCAGAAGCTTTTTATTTTGATGAGATCCCATTTGTTTATTTCTTTTCCTTTCATTCCTTTTCGCTCTGGGGACATATCAGTAAAAAGTTGCTCGCGTGAAATATCTGAGATTTTCTTGCCAATGTTCTTCTCTAGGACTTTAATGGTGTTATACTTACATTTGAAGTCTTTTATCCACCTGTGAATTTATTTTTGGTGTATGGGTGTAGTTGCTCAAAAAAAAGTTTCTTTTTTTTTTTTGCATGTAGCTGTCCAGTTCTCCAACACCATTTGTTGAAGAGGCTATCTTTACTCCATTTTATGTTCTGCCCCCCTTGCTGCGGTATTAATTGACTGTAGAGGTTGGGTTGATTTTTCGGGCTCTCTGTTCTGTTCCATTGGTCTATGTGTGTGCCTGTTTTTGTGCCAGTACCAGGCTGTTTTGATTACAGTGGCCTTGTAATACAGTTTGATATCGAAGGTATTGTGGTCCCCCTCTTTGTTTCTTCTTTCTCAAGAGCAGCTGCTATTCGGGCTCTTTATGGTTTCATATAAATTTTAGTGTTTGTTCTATGTCTGTGAAATATGCCATTGGTACTTTATTAGGTATTGCATTGAATCTGTATATTGCTTTGGGTAGTATGGACATTTTGATAATGTTAATTCTTCCAATCCATGAACAAGGTATATGTTTCCATTTGTTTGTGTCTTCCTTGATTTCGTTCTTCGGGCTGTGTAGTTTTCTGCATACGTTTTTTACCTCCTTGGTTAGGTTTTCCCTTATATTTTATTTTTTCTTTTTGCTATATCAAATGGGATTTTTTCTCTTTATTTCTGCTTCTGCTGATTCCTGTTGGTTACAAAAATGCCTTTGATTTCTGGATATTGACTTTATAACCAGCTGTTTTGCCAAACTCATCAATTAGTTTGAGGGAGTTTTTTGGGTGGGAGTCTATGAGTTTTTTCCATGTACACTATCATTCATCTGCAAACAGTGACAGTTTTGTTTCCTCCTTTCCCTTTCGGTGCCTTTTATTTCCTCTTGCCTGATCGCTGTGGCTAAAACTCCCAATACTATATTGAATGGGAAAGTGGTGAAAGTGGGCAACCTTGTCTTGTTCCCTGATCTTAGTGGAGCGTTTTAGTTTTTTTTCCGTTGAGTATGATATTGGCTGTGGGTCTCTCATATATGCCCTTTATTATTTTGAGAAGTGCTCCTTGTGTTCCCACTTCGCTGAGAGTGTTTTTTATCCCTGAAATGGGTGTTGTCACCTTATCGGAAAGCTTTTTCTGCATCTATTGATATGATCATGTGATTTTTTTTGTCTTTGCTTTTGTTTGTGTGATGTTTACATTTCTGTTTCCGAATATTGACCATCTTGCTTCCTGGGATGGATCCTACTTGATCATGGTGTATGATCTTTTTGATATGTTGTTGTTGGATGCGATTTGCCAATATTTTGTTGGGATTTGCATCTATGTTCATCAGCGAATATTGGCCTGAAGTTTTCTTTCTTTGTTGTGTCTCTATCTGGTTTTGGAATTAAGATGATGCTGGCTTCATAAAAAGAATTTGGGAGTTTTCCATTCTTCTGAGTTTTTTGAAATAGTCTGTGGAGAATGGGGGGTTAGCTCTTCCTTAAATCGCTTTGTGAGAATTCTCCGTGTGAAACCATCTGGTCCGGGGGCTTTTGTGTGATGGGAGTTTTTTGATTACTGCTTCAATTTCTTTTGCTGTTATTGGTGAATTTAGATTTTCTGCTTCTTTTTCACTGAGTTTTTGGAAGATTGTGTTTTTCCTAGAAGTGCGTCCGCATTTCCCCTAGGTTTTCAAATTTCTTGGCATACAGTTCTTCATAATTTCTTACAATCTCTTCTATTTCTGTGGTATCAGTTGTAATCTCTCCTTTTTCATTTCTGATTGTGTTTGTTTGTGTCCTCTCTCTCTTCTTTTCTTGATGAGCCTGCTTAAAGGCTTGTCTATTTTGTTTATCTTCTCAAAGAACCAACTCCTGGATTCATTGATCCTTAAAATTGTGCTTTTAGTTTCTATGTCATTTAATTCTGCTCTAATCTTGGTTTTTCCTTCCTTCTGCTTGCTCTGGGCTGTCTTTGTTGTTGTTCCTCAAGTTCTTGCGCGTATGGTTCGGTTGTTTGTTTGAAATGTTTCTATGTTCTTTAGGTAGGCCTGTGCTACAAACTTCCCTCTCGGGACTGCCTTCGCTGTGTCCCCATAAGTTTTGGGTTGTTGTGCGATCATTTTCATTTTGTTTCCAGAAATGTTTTGATTTCTTCCCTAATTTCATTCTTGACCCATTCATTGTTTAATAGCATACCATTCAGTCTCCATGTTTTTGGGTGCTTTGGGTTTTTTTTTTTTTCTTTGGGGTTGGTTTCTAATTTCAGTGCCTTGTGGTCGAGAGAAGATGCTTGGTATGATTTCAATTTTCTTGAATTTGTTGCTCCTTTTGTGTCCTATCATGTGGTCTATCTTTGAGAATGTTCCATTACATTTGAGAAGAATGTGTTTTAGCTTCTTTGGGATGAAAGGGGGCTCTCTATATATCAGTTGAGTCCCATTTCATCTAGGGTGTTGTTTAATGCCACAATCTCTTTTTTGTAATTTGTTTGGAGGTCTCTGTCCATTTTTTGATAGTGGGGTGTTCAAATCCCCTGCTATGATTGTGTTGCTGTCAATATCTTTCTTGAAGTCCTCTAAGATTTTCTTTATATTTGGGTGCCCCTATGTTTGGTGCATATGTGTTTCACAATGTTAATGTCTTCTTGGTGGATTCTTCCCCTTGGGTTAATGGAGATGACCTTCTGGGTCTCTCTTTTTGTAGCCTTTTTTTTGCAAGTCTATTTTTGTCTGATATGAGAATTGCTACTCCAGCTTTTTTTCTTGTCCGTTTGCTTGGAAAACTTGTTTCAGCCTTTCACTTTTAGTCTGTTATGGTCTTTTGTCCTGAGGTGAGTCTCTTGTAGGCAGCATATGTGTGGGTCATGCTTTTCTTATCCATTGAGCTATTCTGTGTCTTTTGATTGGAGAATTTAATCCCATTTACGTTTAAGGTTTTTTGTAGGTACTTATTCATTGCCATTTTTGCACCTGTGTTCCTCTCTGTTCCCTCCCTCTTATCCTTCCTTCCCTTAAAGCAGTCCTTTTCGTATTTTCTTGTAGAGCTGGTTTGGTGGAGGCATATTCTTTTGGGCTTCTTTTGTCTTGGAAGCTCTTTATTTGGCCTTCTTCTTGATGCCTTGCTGGGTAAGGTAGCCTTGGTTGTGGGCCTCTGGTTCTCATTACTTGAAATATTTCTTGCCATTCTCTTCTTGCTTGAAGTGTTTCCATTGGGGAGTCGGTAGCTAACCTTATTGGGGCTCCTTTTGTTATTTCTTTTTTCTCCCTTGCTGCCTTTAATTCTCTCTTTGTGTCTTGGAATTTTGCCATTTTGATGATGATGTGTCTTGGGGTGGGCCTCCCTTGGGTTCCTCTTGACTGGGACTCTCTGTATTCCTGGATTTGTGTGACTTTTTCTCTTATCAAATTAGGAAAATTTTCTCTCATTGCACTCTTTTCGTTCCGTCGTTTTCTATCCCTTGTTCTTCTTCTTCTCCTTCTGGTATTCCTATTATTCGTATATTATTCGTTTCGTATTGTCTTGCATTTCTCTTAATCCCTCTTCATTCTTTCACTGGCCCCCTCTTTTCATTTTCTTGCTCTTTCTGTGAGATGCTTTCTACCCTGTCCTCCCAACTCAAATCCTATCCTCCGCTTCATCTATCCTACTTTGGAAACTTTTCTTGTACTTCAATTCGGAAATTGTATTCTTCATTTCCTCTTGTCTCTTGCTGATGGTTTCCATTTCCTTTTTATGTTGCTGTAGTTTGCAGAGAGATCATTATAATTTCCCTGTAGTTTCTGGTAGCTCACTGTGAGCTCTTTGGGCTCTTTGAACTTCGTCTAACCAGTGCTTTGAATTCACTGTCTGATAGTTGATCAGCGTCTGTTTCATCTAACATTCTTTCTGAAGTTTCTGCTTTTTCTTTCATTTGGGGATTGTTTCTTTGTCTTCCCATTGTTTGAGACTCTTCTTGTTTAGTCTCTCTGCTTCCAAAAGTGTTGATCTGTTCTGAAACACTGGTTTTATGGTGTAAACTTCTGTGGTAATGTTCCTTGTGAAGTTCAGTGGTACAGACTCCCTTGAAGTTTCTTGATGTTCTTCGTCTCCCACCCTCCGCTGGTCCTCGCACGTGGTCTCTCGTTTGGTCGCCTCCTGCAGAATGTCCCGCTCTCGTGGCCGCCTCCTCAAAGCACCCAGGCCCGTTCTAGGGCAGTGGCACAGAGGCTGGGGAATGTCCCTGGCTCTCCGTGTCTGGCTCTCTCTGCCGCCCAGGGCCGTCACAGGGGCTTGGGTGTCCCCGGTTTCCGTCTGCCTGCTCCCCGGCGTCTGGTCCTGTCTCTATGGCAGTGGCACAGAGGCTTAGAAAGTCCCAACTCCGTACCGGATTCCCCAGTGTCCAATCCCCTTGCTATGGCAGCAGCACGGGGGTTGTGACCCTCCAGTTCCCGTAGAGGGATCTCTGCCACCCCGGGCTGTCTCAGGGGTTTGGGTGTCAGGCTTCCCCGTCCTGACTCCCCCGTCCAGTCCCGTCGCTATGGCAGTGGCACAGGGTTTGGCTTCCCGGCTCCCTGGCTGGCTCCTCCAGCTGTGTCCTGGGGTTGGAGGTCCTGGCTTCCGTTCCTGTTCCCCCGGCGTCCAGTCCCGTCGCTGTGGCGGCGGCACAGGTTTGGATCTTCCGGCTCCCGTGGCTCTCCTCGCTGCGTCCAGGGGTTTGGGTGTCCCGGCTTCCGTCCTGTCTCCCCCGGCGTCCGTCTCCGTCGCTTGGCAGCGGCACAGGGTTTCAGGCTTCCCGGCTCCCGTGCTGGCTCTCCAGCTCGTCACGGGGTTTGGGTGTCCGGGCTTCCGTCCGTCCGTCCCGTCGCTATGCAAGCAGCGACCCAGGATTTGAGAGCTTCCCGGCTCCCGTAGCTGGCTCCTCGCCAGCTGCGTCACAGGAGTTTGGAGTGTCCGGGCTTCCGTGCCTGACTCCCCCGGCCGTCCATCTCGTCGCTCGGCAGCAACACAGGATTTGGAGCTTCCCGGCTCCCGTGGCTGGCTCCTCGGGGTCCAGGCCTGTCTCTATGGTGGCGTGGGGCCCTTTGGTGTCCCAGCTCCTGCAACTGACCCTTCCGTTGCCCAGGCTAAGTAGCTGTGGCATCGGCACAAGGGTGTCCCAGCTCTGGTTCCTGCTCCTCTGTCTCCCAGGACCGTCACAGGGGCTTGGGTGTCCGCTTCCCCGTACCCAGGCCCCGGCTCCCAGGCCCCTGTTGCTCTGAAAAAGCGGCAGTACAGGGGGCCGCGCGAGCCCCAGCTCCGGTAGCTGACTCTGCCCCGCCCGTCTGGTGTTTTCAGCGTGCGGTCCACAATCTCTGGTTTTTTTAATTTCAACGTACTGGGTAACCGATGGTTTTTTGTGCTGTTTTTCCATGGATCTGCCGGATTTTCACCCATGAGTACAGGAGCTCGTTCCCATCTCTCGGTTCGCCATCTTCCCGCATCCCCC
>NW_026521394.1:0-4630 GCF_021234435.1 Artibeus jamaicensis
TTGTTCCTGATTACTTCTTACAGATTAACAAGAAAAAATGTCACAAATGACAAGAGTAATTGGTCTGGTAACACTTCAATTTTTGGGAGAATTACCACAAACTTCAGGGAGTTACTTTAAACATACACAGTAAGCATTTGCTGCCTCAACTCATGGTGAAAAAGTTTTAACAGGAGCAAGTCACGCAGCAGCCTAGTTGTAATGCAGTCATGATACCCCACGGGAGAACTAATCCACTGGCTGGGCACCTCTATACCACAATACATGTACTGAGCTTTTCAAGAGGGCTGAGCTACAATTGCCATTGCCAGGTTCAATTTATATTAGATTCAGGGAGTAGGAGGACAAAGTTAACTGAAAATAGACTCTGTAATAAGTGGTGTTGGGAGATCTGGGCATGTACATGCAAAAAAAAAAAAAAAAAAAAGACACATTAGCCCTGACTGGTGTAGTTCAGTGGATTGATCATGGACCTTTGAAGCAGAGAATCGCGGTTTGATTCCCAGTCAGGGCACATGCCTGGGTTGCAGGCCTGTTCCCAGTGGGTGATGCACGAAAGGCAGCCATACATTGATATTTCCCTCTGTCTCTCCTTCCCTTCCCCTCTAAAGATAAATGAATAAAATATACCAAAAAAATTAAAACTAAAGCAACAACTACACCATACACAAACATGAACTCAAGATGGATAAAAGGTTTGAACATAAGTCATGAAGCAATAAAAACCCAAGAGGAGAACACTGTCAGGAAAATTTATTGTATCCTACACAGTAATATTTTCACCAATACACCACTGGCCAAGGGATATAAAGGGAAAAATAAACAAATGGGACTACATCAAACTAAAAAGTTTTGGCACAGCAAAGAAAACCATCAAGAAATAAAAAACAACCCACAAAATGAAAGCAATTATAAGCTAATACATCTCATAATGGCTTAATATTCAAAATTTATTTTTAAAACTTATAAAATCATGGTGAATCCTAGAGGAAAGAAGGTAAAGTGTGAAGAGAAATAAAGGGGAGAAAACACCTGAGACAACTGTAGTAGCATAATCGATTAAATATAGTTAATAATACATGTGCTTTTAAGAAGTCAACTCTTTTTAAAACAAGCTTTTGGACATAACAGTTTATTCTATTTCTTCCAATCTACATGCCTCATATATGCTTCTCTGAAATATTTTATCAAAGAACACCACAAAAAAATGCAATGTACAAGTTTCCACATCTGGGCAATCTTTGCTTTCCATGGTTTTCATTGTGCATGATTCCAGTAACCATGGTTTTGTTAAACAACACCACTTTCCCAACAACACAGTTCAGACTTCAGTACCACTGCACATTAACTGGGAGAAACTACATAAAGTGCCATTGGCTTTTTTACTTGGCTGCTATTTCCTCAGTACAGAAATCACTATGTCAATAAGAGTTGAGCACACTACCAATGGCTTTACATCCTTCAAAGTCTGTTTGATGATGAGTCACTGCACATTTGTCACTCAGTTCACTTACATAGCAAAGCATGTACTTGTGTTGCCTGCTTGTCTAACAGTGGGAAGCAAAGGCACAAAATATTCTATAAAAATACTCAGAAAAGAAAATTAGCCCACAAAGGTGAAAGTGCAGGAAAAAAACAATAACTGGTAATGCTGAAAGTGAAATATAAATCACACGGAAAGAGGTTAGAGAAGAAACACCCCCCACGTGAATGCTTGAGACTCTAGCGGATCAGCGAGAGGAACTTTGTGAAGGTGAGTTTGTGTATGCAAATGAGGAAAGTAACTGTGAAGAAAGGATGGCAAGGTTCTAGAGGAAGTGGAAAACCTCAGAATATCCTCTCAGGGAGATTTCCTAACAGTGAAGGCACAAAGGATAAACCATTGGAAGCTGATCCCAAATTAGGTGTATGAGAATTCACCAAAGCATAGAAGATATGCTTGTGCTGCATTGCAAGCTGTCTACTCCAAAAAAAAAATAGGCAGCAACTGTTCAAACTGCACTTGTGAAATTTATAAAGAAATAAAACTCTAATTCTTAATGTCGCTAGAGTTTAAACTACAGTATACTAAACAAACGTGAGTTTACTATTTTATAATATCCTATACACTGTAACCAAAAGAAGGTTTTTGGGTTTTTTTTTAAGACACATTTATTCACCATCATGATCAGACTATACTGAGCAATCAACAGCATGGGAGAGAGGGAGGGAGAGAGGAAGGGAGGGAAGAAAAGAGAAGAGAAGAGAAAAGAAAAGACAAGACTAAACAACATTAAAAACCCTTTGTTGGAATGCTTTATACTTTCCACAGAACAGAAAGTAAAATAACCTGTTATACAACTAGTCACAAATACAGTCCTGGTGGTTTTTACCCATTCACATGAGTATTGTCTGAAACATATCTTCTTTGTAGCAACAAGGCCCTGCCACCACTGTGCTTGGCTGAATTCACAAACCTCTTGTGACCTGTACCTATCCTGTCACTTCTCTGGTTCTCCTCTCCTGAGCTTTCCTTCCAGCAGTAATTAAAACCTTCTGCCATGGCCACAGCTACTGCTGCAAACACCACAGCCACCATGACTTTGTGGTCTGGAAAAGTATTGGCCTCCACCACCATAGGGGCCACAGCTTCTGCCTCCAAAGTTTTCTCCTTTCATGGGTCCAAAATTTGAAGATTGATTGTTGTAATCACAAACATCATTGTAACTTCTTCCACCTTCAAAATTGCTTCCATCATTTCCAAATCCATTATAGCCATCCCCACTGCCACCATATCCACCACCACCACAACTACAACCCAAGCCACCTCGGCCAGTGATGTTTCCTCCATGACCACTTCCAAAGTTTCCAGAACCACTCTGACTTCTTTGGCTGGATGAAGCACTAGCCTTCTCTTGCTGAAATAGGGCCTTCCTTACTTCTCAGTTGTGGCCACTTCCAGCATGTTATTTCTGAGGGACAGTGTTGTCTACACATCCATGGTCCTCAAAGATTGCAAAAGCGAACCCTCTCTTTTTGCCACTGCCTTGGTCAGTCATGATTTCAATCACTTCACCTTTCCCACACTGTTCAAAATCATCTCTAAGGTGATGTCCTCCAGTGACATCTTTAGTACCACCTCCAAAAATCTTTCTCACAGTGTGAGGTGGACACCCAGTCCTTGAGAATCTTCTCTTGAGACAGCCCTCTTTGGCTCCTCAACTCTTCCACCCACCTTGTGTGGCCTTGCACTCATGGTTGCATCCACCTCCCCCACAGTGGCATAGATGACAAACCCAAAGCCTCTGGAGCGCTGGGGGTTTGGATCTCTTATCACCACACAGTCTGCACAAGGTCTCCATTGCTCAAAATGGCTCCTCAGACTCTCATCTGCTGTTTCAAAGCTCAAACCTCCAATAAATAGCTTCCGGAGCTCTTTCCGCCCTTGGGGAACTCTTCCTTAGACATGATGACTGCTGGAGAGGGGACTTCAACGTTGTTACTCCGCAGCATCCGTAGGCATAAAGGAGTAATCTAATGAAAGTATCTCCACAAGAAGAGTTTCTAACCATTTAGCAAACACTTCCAAATGTCACAGAATGACTGTAATTTTTCTCACTTAGTAGGACTCATTTGAAGTTTCAGTTTGAATGGTCATTTTTACCATCCCATACTATTGGCCTGGATAGTAAGAATGTATTATTCAATGATATTATCAACAGCAAACATTTATCAAGAGCATCGCACTTCCTAACTAACCTACAAAAATCCACTAGGCCTGTTACTGGAGACTCCAGATAGAAATACTCTGGCCTGCTGCACTTCAGCTCTTCTATTATTTGCTTCCCATATTCAATGTGCCATCTACACCTATGAATCTTTTCTGTTAATACTCCCAAGTTCTGCCCACATAGAAGTGTCTTCATCTTGAAGGTGGAAAAACAAAATCATGTTATCCAACCTTTGCGAAAAAGGGCTGGGGAATGCCTGACTGGCATGCCCCGCATGGCACAGTCAGTCAATCAAAAGCAACGGGGCCATTAAAACACAGTTCTGCTTCCAGGATGCACAATGATTCCTACTTCTCTAGAGGTAGGAAAACAAACCTAAGTTAATTAGGTTTTCTACCCATATGATTTACAAAACTACTAGCAAAGAAAAAATATTCCATATTTTCTGAGCCTCTCATTACTTTGGTATTTTAAATCATCTGCATTCAGAGTTCTCTTGGAACACCAGTAGAACTTAATAAAAAATATACAAACACTTCACACTATAATGTACCCTGGGTGGGATCCTGGGACAGAAAATGGACATTTAGCAAAAATGAAGAAAATGTGAGTTTACTATAGACTTCAGTTAATAAAACATCACTATTGGTTCATTAATTGTGACAAATGTCCCACACTAATCTAAAATAACATTACATTAGTAATGAGGTAGAAGGGAATTCACAACGTTCCTGTAAATCTAAAGCCATGGTAGCATAAAGATTTCTTTTAAAAGCTACTGGCAACCTAGGTGCCCATCAGTAAACGAATGGATCAAAAAATTGTGGTACATATACACAATGGAATTCTATGCAGCAGAGAGAGAGAAGGAGCTACTACCCTTTGCAACAACATGGATGGAACTGGAAAGCATTATGCTG
>NW_026521395.1:0-9235 GCF_021234435.1 Artibeus jamaicensis
TTTTAATTTAAAAAAGAAAGATTTTATTTATTTATTTTTTAATATAAATTTTATTTAGTTACTTTTCAAGTACATTTTTTTTTAATCTATTTCTCCCATCCCACCCCACCCCCCCGCCCGGTCTCCCCCCTCCCTCCCATTACCCCCCCCAGTCCCCTCATCTCTCTGTCTCTTCATGCTTCTTCCTCAAAATCCCTCCCCCTTTTTCCCCTTAAGTTCCCTTCCCTCTCCCCTTTGGTTGCTGCCCACTTGTTCTCTATTTCAGCGTCTTTGTTTTTATTCTATTTGCTTGTTTGTTTTATTCTTTAGCTTCCTGTCAAAGGTGAGATCATATGGTATTTGTCCTTCAATGCCTGGCCTATTTCACTCAGCATAATGCTTTCCAGTTCCATCCATGTTGTTGCAAAAGGTAGTAGCTCCTTCTTTCTCTCTGCTGCATGGATGCTGCATACATCCATGGTGTATATGTACCACAATTTTTGGATCCATTCGTTTACTGATGGGCACCTAGGTTGCTTCCAACTCTTGGCTATTGTAAATTGTGCTGCTATGAACATTGTGGTGCATAGGTTCTTTGAAATTGATGTTTTAGGATTCTTGGGGTATAATTCTAGTAGTGGAATTGCTGGATCAAAAGGCAGGTCGATTTTTATTTTTCTGAGAAAATTCCATACTGTTTTCCATAATGGTTGTACCAGTCTGCAACCCCACCAACAGTGAACTAAGGTCCCCCTTTTTCCCCACACCCTCTCCAACATTTGTTGTTTGTTGCTTTGTCATTGTAGCCATCCTGACTGGTGTAAAGTGGTATCTCATTGTGGTTTTAATTTGCATCTCTCTGATAGCTTTCACCATATTGAGCATCTCTTCATGTGTCTCTGGATATTCTGTATGTCCTCTTTAGGAGAAGTGTCTGTTCAAGTCCTTTTCCCATTTTTTAATTGGGTTCGATGTCTCTCCTCGAGTGGAGTCACGGAAGTTCTTTGTATATTTTGGAGATTAAACCTTTGTCTGAGGTATCATTGGCAAATATGTTTTCCCATACAGTTGGTTGTCTTTTAATTTAATACTGTTTTCTTTAGCCATGCAGAAGCTTTTTTTATTTTGATGAGATCCAATTTGTTTATTCTTTCCTTTATATTCCTTGCTGTAGGGGACATATCGGTAAAAATGTTGCTGCGTGGAATATCTGAGATTTTCTTATAATCTCTCCTCTAGGACTTTAATGGTGTCATGGCTTATATTTAAGTCTTTTATCCAACCTTGAATTTATTTTGGTGTATGGTGTAAGTTGGTGCTCAAGTTTCATTTTTTTGCACGTAGAGCTGTGTCCAGTTCTCCCACACCATTTTCTGAAGAGGCTAGTCTTTACTCCATTTTATGTTACTGCCCCCTTTATGGAAATATTAATTGACTGTAGAGGGTTGGGTTGATTTCTGGGCTCTCTGTTCTGTTCCATTGGTCTATGTGCCTGTTTTTATGCCAGTACCAGGCTGTTTTGATTGCAGTGGCCTTGTAATACAGTTTGATATCAGGTATTGTGATCCCTCCTACTTTTTTCTTCTTTCTCAAGTGCAGCTGCTATTCGGGCTCGTTTGCTGATTCCAAGTATAAATTTTTATGAAGTGTTTGTTCTATGTCTGTGAAATACGCCATTGGTACTTTAATAGGTATTGCATTGAATCTGTATATTGCTTTGGGTAGTATGGACATTTTGATGATGTTAATTCTTCCAATCCATGAACAAGGTATATGTTTCCATTTGTTTGTGTCTTCCCTGATTTCTTTCTTCAGTGCTGTGTAGTTTTCTGCATTGGCGGTGTCTTTTACCTCTTTGGTTAGGTTTATTCCCAGATATTTTATTTTTCTTTTTGCTATATCGAATGGGATTTTTTCCTTGATTTCTGCTTCTGCTGATTCATTCATTCATTTCCATATACACTATCATGTCATCTGTAAACAGTGACAGTTTTGTTTCCTCCTTTCCTATTTGGATGCCTTTTATTTCCTTTTCTTGCCTGATCACTGTGGCCAAAACTTCCAAAAACATATATTGAATAGAAGTGGTGAAAGTGGACATCCTTGTCTTGTTCCTGATCTTAAGTGGAAAAGCTTTTAGTTTTTGCCCATTGAGTATGATGTTGGCTGTAGGTCTCTACATATATGGCCTTTATTATATTGAGGAATGCTCCCTTGCCCTATTCCCACTTTGCTGAGTGTTTTTACCAAAAATGGGTGTTGTACCTTATGAAAAGCTTTTTTCACGTTCTATTGATATGATCATGTGGTTTTTGTGCTTTGCTTTTGTTTGTGTGATGAATTACATTTACTGATTTGCGAATGTTGAACCATCCTTGCATTCCCTGGGATGAATCCCACTTGGTCATGGTGTGTATAATCTTTTGGATATATTGTTGGATGCGATTTTGCCAATATTTTGTTGAGGATTTTAGTGTCTATGTTCATGCATCGATATTGGCCTGAAGTTTTCTCTTTCTTTGTTGTATCTCTATCTGGTTTTGGAATTAGGATGATGCTGGCTTCATAAAAGGAGTTTGGGAGTTTTCCATCCTTTTTGGATTTTTTTGGAATAGTCTGTGAAGAATGGAAGTGCTCTTCCCTTAATGCTGCCTTTAGAATTCTCCTGTGAATCCATCTGGTCCAGGGCTTTTGTGTGATGGGAGTTTTTGATTACTGCTTCAATTTCTTTTGCTGTTATTGGTCTATTCAGGTGTTCTACTTCTTTTTCATTGAGTTTTGGGAGATTATATTTTTCTAGAAATGTGTCCATTTCCCCTAGGTTCTCAAATTTCTTGGCATACAGTTCTTCATAGTAATTTCTTTTTTTTTTTAAATAAATTTATTTATTTTTTTTGAATTGATTATGCTGTTACAGTTGTTCTATTCCCCCCCCTCTTCATTCCCCTCCACCCTTTCCCCCCAACCCCACCATTACCCCCTTTAGTTTATGTCCATGTGTCTCAAGTCCTTTAGGTTCTATATTTCCCATACTATTCTTGCCCCCCCCATCCTATTTTTCTATCTACTGTCTATGCTACTTGTTTTCTGTACCTTCTCCCCCGTCTCCCTCCTCCCACTCCCCTGTTGCTAACCCTCCTTGAGATCTTCATTTCTATGTTTCCACTCCTGATCTAGCTGTCCTTTTAGTTTGCTTTCGTTTTAGGTGTGGTTTGTTAATAACTGTGAGTTTGTTGTCCTTTCACTGTTCATGTTTCTTTAACTTCTTTTTCTTAGATAAGTCCCTTTAACATTTCATATAATAAGGGGGCTTAAGTGATGATGAACTCCTTGAATTTGGTCTTATCTGAGAAGCTTCTTATCTGTCCTTCCGTTCTAAATGAAAGTTTTGCTGGGTAGAGCAATCTTGGTTGTAGGTCTTTAGATTTCATGACTTGGAATATTTCTTTCCAGCCCCTTCTTGTCTGTAAGGTCTCTTTTGAGAAATCTGCTGACAGCCTGATGGGGACTCCTTTGTAGGTGATTGTCCCCTTACCTCTTGCTGCTTCCAGGATTCTTTCCTTCATTTTATTTTTTTGGCTAATGTAATTGTGATATGCCTTGGTGTGTTTCTTCTTGAGTCCAACTTTTTTGGTACTCTCTGGGCTTCTTGGATTTCTTGGAAGTCTACTTCCTTTGCCAGATTGGGGAAATTTTCTTTTATTATTTGTTCAAATAGTTTTTCCATTGGTGGTTGTGTCTTTCCCCCTTCTGGTACCCCTATAATCTCGGATATTGGAGCCGTTTATAGATGTCCTGGAGGTTCCTAAGCTTCTCCTCTTTTTCCCTGAATTCTTATTTCTTCATTCCTTTCTGTTTGATGATTTTTTTTTCTTCTTCCTTCTTGATCCACTCCATTGGTTTGAGTCCCAGTTTTTTTTCATCTCTATGGGTTTCCTGTGGAATTCCATTCATTTCCCCTTAATTTAGCCTTCCATATGTTTCTCTAATTTGTGGCTATAGTCCACCAGATCTGTGAGGAAGCTGAGACCAGTGTTTTAAACTGTGCGTGTCTGAGAGATTTTGCTATTTCTTCGTCACTTAGATTTATCACTGGGGCTTTGAGGTCTCCCTGCGACATTTTTGGTCTGTTCTGGCCCTTTAAGTGGGAGGAGCGGCGCCTTGGATTCCCAGGTCACTGGGTTGTGACGCTGTATGTGGGGGCGTGGTCAGAGCGGGGAAATGGTGGAGCTGCCAGCCGCCTCACCCGCGTGCAACCAGGCAACCACAGTCAACTCGCTGCCACCACCTCCCCACTGTGTCCTCCGTAGTCGCTCACCCGGTGGGCCGCTCGGTCGCTCACTAGGTCCAATCCTGGGTTTGGAACCCGTGCGACTGGATTTGCGCGTCTGGATTCTGTGCCCGGGTCGATCGAGCCCTCCTTTGTAACTCCTCACCCGACACCGGTTTCGCCCCTTCCGGTCGTGGCCGGAAGAATTTGTTGTTTACGGACTTCCGAAAAGTTCAGTTTTCCGTGTTCTGGTTGTGTTTTCTGATGCTAATATTTAGTTGTCCCTAAACTTGGTTGTGTGAGGAGGCACGGCACATCCACCTAAACCTCCATCTTGGTGGAAGTCTCTCTTCATAGTAATTTCTTACAATCCTTTCTATTTCTGTGGTATCGGTTGTAATCTCTCCTCTTTCATTTCTGATTGTGTTTATTTGTGTCCGTTCCCTTCTTTTCTTGATGAGCCTACTTACAGGCTTGTCTATTTTGTTTATTTTTTTAAAGAACCAACTCTGGATTCATTGATCTTTAGAATTGTACCTTTGGTCTCTATGTCCATTTTAGTTCTGTCTCTGATCTTAGTTATTTCCCTTCCCTCTCTACTTGCTTTGGGATGTTTTTTTTTGTTGTTCCTCGGGGTCTTGTAGGCGTTAAGGTCATTTGTTTGAAATGTTTCTGTTTTTTTTAGGTAGGCCTCAGTATTGCTATAAACTTCCCTCTCAGGACTGCCTTGGCTGTATCCCATAAGTTTTGGGTTGTTGGGAGATCATTTTCATTTGTTCGTCCCGAAACTTTTTGATTTCTTCCCTAATTTCATTCTTGACCCATTCATTTGTTTAATAGCATACAGTTCCAGTCTCCATGATTTTGGCTGTTTTGGGTTTTTTTCCTTTGGAGTTGGTTTCCAGTTTCAGTTCCTTGTGGTCAGAGAAAATGCTTGGTAAAAGTGATTTCAATATTCATATGAATTTGTTGGAGCTTGTTTTGTGTGCCCTATCATGTGGTCTATCTTTGAGAGTATGTTCCATGTGCATTTGAAAAGAATGTGTATTTAGCTTCTTTGGGGTGAAGAGCTCCTGTATAGATCAGTTAGGTCCATTTCATCAAGGGTGTTGTTTAATGCCGCAATGTCTTTGTTGATATTTTGTTTGGAAGATCCGTCCATTTTTGATAGTGGGGTGTTAAAATCCCCCACTATAATTGTGTTGCTGTCTATATCTTTTCTTGAATTCCCTCTAAACATTTTCCTTATATACTTTGGTGCTCCTATATTTGGGTGCATATATATTTATGATGTTAATGTCTTCTTGGTGGATTCTTCCCTTAAGTATTATGAAGTGACCTTCACGGTTCTCTTTATGGCCTCTTTTTTTTGAAGTCTATTTTGTCTGATATGAGAATTGCTACCCCAGCTTTTTTTCTTGTCCATTTTGCTTGGAAAACTTGTTTCCAGCCTTTCACTTTTAGTCGTGATGGTCTTTTGTCCTGATGTGGTTCTCTTGTAGGCAGCACATGTGTGGGTCATACTTTCTTATCCATGATGCTATTCTGTGTCTTTGATTGGAGCATTTAATCCATTTACATTTAAGGTTATTATTGATGGGGGTACTTATTCATTGCCATTTTTGTTCCTGTGTTCCTCTCTGTCTCTTTTCCTTCCTTTCTTAAAGCAAGACCTTTTAGTATTTTTTGTAGAGAGCTGGCTTGGTGGCAAGTTCTTTTAGAACTCTTTTGTCTTGGAAGCTGGTATTTGGCTTCTATCTTGATTGAGAGCCTTGCTGGGTAAAGTAAAGCCTTGGTTGTAGGCCTCTGTTTCTCATTACTTGGAATATTTCTTGCCAATCCCTTCTTGCTTGGAGTGTTTCCATTGAGAAGTCAGTGGCTAACCTTATTGGGACGCCCTTTGTATGTTATTTCTTTTTCTCCCCTTTGCTGCCTTTAAGATTCTCTCTCTTATCTTGGAATTTTGCCATTTTAATGATGATGTGTCTTGAAGTGGGCCTCTTTGGGTTCCTCTTGAATGGGACTCTGTGTGATTCCTGGATTTGTGTGACTTTTTCTTTTGTCAAATTAGGGAAATTTTTCTCTCTATTACTCTTTCAAATATGTTTTCCTATCCCTTGTTCTTCTTCTTCTCCTTCTGGTATTCCTATTATTCGGATATTATTACGTTTCATATTGTCTTGCATTTCTCTTAATCTCTCTTCATTCTTTCTGAGCCTCTTTTCCATTTCCTGTTCTTTCTGTGAGATGCTTTCTACTTTGTCCTCCAACTCACTAATTCGATCTTCTGTTTCATCCACCCTATTTTTAATGCTTTCCACTGTGTTTTTTAATTCAGAAATTGTATTCTTCATTTCCTCTTGGCCCTTGTTAATAATTTCCATTTCCTTTTTCATGTTGATATAGTTCACAGTGAGATCATTGTAACTTCCCTGTAGTTTCTGGTAGCTGATTGTGAGCTCTTTGAACTTCCTGATCACCAGTGCTTTGAATTCAGTATCTGCTTGCCTCTACTTCATCTAACATTCTTTCTGAGGATTCCTCCTTTCCTTTCATTTGGGGATTGTTTCTTTGTCTTCCCATTGTTTGTTAGACTGTTCTTGTTAACTTCAGCTTCTTAGATTAATCTGTTTTGACACCCTGGGTTTATGGTATGAACTTTTGTGGTGGAATGCCTGTGAATTTCAATGGTGCAGCCTCTTTTGGTTATCTTGTTGTTCTCTGCTTCTACCTACTCAAATATGGCAACTTGTGGCTTCTCTCCTACAAACAATGTGCAATTTGTCTCTCTGACTCTACTATTGGGAGGCCTCTTCTATGGGTCCAGCTCTGGTCTTTTCCTTATTTTCAAGTTGATTGTGACTCTTGGGGGTAAAAAGAAAGGAAATGATAAGGAAAGAAATAAAAGGAAGAAAGAAAAAAATGGTAGGGGAATGGAAGAAAGAGCAATAAATTTAGAAAGAAAAAGAAAAAGAAATAAAACAGAAAATCCGGGAAAAGAGGATAAAAGTATGGAAAGATGAAACAGTAATAAAGTTTAAAAGAAATAACAGATTACTTTAAAAAAGCAAAAAGATAAAGAAAAGGAATGGAGAAGGAAGAAAGGTAAATTAAAAAGAAGAAAGAATAAAAATAAAATAAAGTAAAAAAACAAAAAGCAAAAAACGCACAAACAAAAATAATCTCTCAAAAACAACCTCAGAAAAGGAAATGTCACTTGTTGGCTTCAAACTAGCCGAACCGGTTTTTCTGGTTGCAGTTGGCTGAGGGTCGGTTGTTGTGATTTTTTCAGCCAGCCCCTCTCAGGATCCAGACACTTGGCGCCTCTCCCCCAGCTCCCTACAATGGGGAGCTAGGACTTTCTCGCAGCACTCCCCTCCCAGGGGTTACTGCCATAGTCTGGTTTGCTGTGTTTGCAGGCACCTGCACCTGCCTAGTTGCCTGGTTCCCTCGGGATTGGGCACAGGCCTGCCCCCGTTCAGTTGGGAGGCCCCAGACCCTCTGCCCAGTCCTGGGCTCCTGCCAAGCTGGGTGTGAAGCAGACCAGGCTGCCGTGTCTACTGGATTCAGAGCCCAGGCTGCACCTCTGAGTTCTCTTGTTCGGCAACCACAGAGTCTTGTGTGGAGCCCTTTGTCCTCCTCACCCTCTCTGTAAACTCTATCAAACAAGTCTCTCCTGACCCCCCACCTTGCTTGGCCCGAAAGGGAGGGGGGGTTGAGGGTCTCAGCTCTTTTCCCAGGACCCCTCAGCGTCCCAGGCTTCCAGATAGTCTGAGGGGGTAGACTGGAAGCCGGGAGCCGATCTGAGGACTGGGCGCAGACCGAAACCCTCTGTGTGCTCGTCATGGCATGCTGCGTGTGGTGTGTGTCCCTTCTGCTCCTGTGTTTGTCTGGGTCCCCTGGCTTCGAAAACCTCTGGCAAAAAACAACAACCAAAAACCCCCTAGGGATGTAGCAGCACCACGCTGAGTGCTGGACCCAGAACTGTGTGCAGGCTGAAATCTCCCTCCTGCTCCCCTCTGGTTGGGTTTCTTAAGGCCGGTCCGGGCCCAAATCCTAGGGAGGAGCTTTCCTGGGCGCTCGAACGTTGGGCCTAGGCGCCCTCAGGCACTGCCCAGACACACTGCGCTGTGGAGCGACTAGTTTCCCACATGCGGGCGCAGGCTTTCTTCCACACCTCTTTGCCTGGGCTACTCGGCCTGCCTGGCAGAAAAATTCCAGGGAGTGGGAGCCGTCTGGGCGCTGAACGCTGTCCCAGGAGCCTTTAGGCACTCCTCCCAGACACACAGTTCCCACCAGGCGCTGAACCTCCGAGCTATGCACAGACTGAACTCACCTCTGCTCCCCTCTGGTTGGGCCACTTGGCAGGTCCCGGCCCAAAAATCCTAGGGGAGGGAGCTTTCCGGACTTGGAATGTTGGCCTAGGTGCCCTTAGGCACCCGCCCGCACACACTGTGTGTGGAGCGACTAGTTCCCCCAGATTAAGCGCGAGCTGAAATTTCTTCCACACCTCTTTGCCTGGGCCACTCGGCCTGCCCGGCAGAAAAATCTCAGGGAGGGAGCCCTCCAGGCGCTGATGGCTGTCCAGGAGCCGTTGGCGGCTCTGCGCCCAGGGCGCTGGTTCCCCTACCCTGCATCGGCTGTTTCTCCCTGCTCCGTCCCAGAGACTACTGTACCGCTGCTGTCTCCCTACCGTCTGTTTCCTCCGTGACCGATGAGGTTTCTGGTCTCTTATTTTCATATATTCTTGGCAACTGCTGGCTTGCTGGCCTCACCTCCTCCGATCGGATAGGTTTCTGTCTCTTTCGTACTAGGAACTGGTATCTGCTCCGTCCTAGTCCACCTATTTATTTATTTTTAGATAGAGGAGAAGGGAGGGAGAAAGGGAGGGAGAGAAACATTAATGGGTGGTTGCTTCTTGCTCACCCTCTACTGGAGACCTGACCTGGCCCAAACCCAGGCATGTGTCCTTCCACAGACCCTTTT